>NC_059368.1:9277500-9577500 GCF_019703515.2 Myxocyprinus asiaticus | reverse complement strand
GCTACCATAGTGCAACCTGTACATATCTGTTCACATCTCAAAAAATGTGTTTTGGGGTTTCATGACCCTTTAAAAAGACCATCGCATGTTGAAACCAACCAGGTGTCACAACAAGTCATAATAATTAGTACGAAATGGTGAAATCGTAGTTATCTAAATTGTACGAAGTGGCTCATACAAAAATGAATGACTCTTACTCCCATAGAGAAAAATTTACGAACCAACGAACAATCTTTTTTATCAAGCATAACACCTTACCCAAATTATAAACCTAACCGTAATTTTAAAAGTAAAATCACTGTATGCCACATAAGAAAGATACAAATTTAGAAGGCTTATAAAAACGGAATGAGTAACCAAATGTGTCCACTGACGTTTGAAAATAGTGTGTTGGATTGAACAGGAGGCTAGTTTAAATTATATGCATGTGTTATGACTATTTTAAAAATGTGTTTGTTGATTGATCATCTCTTTGGTAATAAAAGTCATACCTTTTCGTATAAAAGTCAAATCATACGATATCTTACTTTTTTCAGTGTCCCATTCCATTCCTTTTAAGTGCAGTCATTTACTAAGACTGTGTACCTGCAGACTCCATCTATACTATAAGCTGTTGCAATGTATATTTATCCTAAGGACAGTAAGGCCGCTAGGGAATTTTGGACAGGTTTAATACACTGCCCCTGAAGTTCTAGACTATTAGTAAGTTGAGATCTCTATTTAGCTCGACTGGCTGTAAAGCGTCAGCGGGACACAGAGAACAATAATGGCAGATGACATACCTGACCTTTCCCATTAAAAGAGCCTGGCTGTTAATACCGGCTGCCTCCACATCTCATAAGCCAACTCAGCACCAACTCGACACCGTGCTCTGTGACTGAACCCACCAACTTCAACCGCCACTTGTTAATTAATTTCTGCCCATTATTCACCTCTCTGGCTTGTGTTTCTGGTGTGTGAATCTATATGTGAATGGTTATTCTTTCTCTATTTCTGTTCCTTAACATCATCCTCCTCCTTTGATCTATATTTTTCACACATACACACATGTTTGTTTTTCCATAATTGTGGGGACTCTCCATTAACTTCTATTTTTATACTGAGCTAATGATATTTTTTATCCCCTCCTTTAAACCTACAAATATCTTTCTGCATTTTTAAATTTTCATAAAAACTTTATTTAGTATGTTTTTTAAAGGAATGTTCCCGTTTCAATACAAGTTAGACTTTTAATAAAAATAAAAAAAAATGAAAAATCAGGGTTACAGTAAGGCATTTATAATGGAGGTAAATGGGGCCCATCCATATACATAAAAAACAAAAACACCCTGTTTTAAAAATATAGCCAAAAGATGTACAAATTATAAGTGTTAACATGATTTTAGTGATAAAATCACTTACTAAGCTTACCTTTGTGAAGCTATTTTCAATATTGCAACATCGTTGCCAACAATGAAATACCGACAAGACCTGCACGCAATTTTATCACACTAAAATCATGTTAACACATATAATGTTAACATCTTGTTAATGGACTAATCCCATTCACACTCATTGTAAGTGCCTTACCGTAACTATGTTTTTTGCATCTTCTTTTTTTTTTAATAAACGACAGACGAGCATGCAAAAAAATAAAATAAATAAACAATAAGCAGGCACAATTAGTTCCTAATAAATTCCCCCTTAAGTATCTAATTTCAAGTCTAACACACAATATGTTGAAATGCACTTTAAAAAAAATAATAACACAAGTTCAATTTCAATCAGAATATTACAATAATTTATTTTTTAAATGTTATGTATACGCTTTAGTCGGTACCAGTCCGATTTTTGGAAGTCTAACTAACAGAACTACTGTAGATAATGCGATTGCAGCTCAGCTTCATCCAGCATGTATACTTGTTAATTGGACCACAATTGGCTATGGTGTTTTGCGGATGCTGACATCCTTCCTTCAAATAAAGCATTTTGTCATGCATATTTAGACAGACAGATAAAGAATGTGACTCGACTACTCTGTAGCTCGATTATAAATGTGCACTTGTGCAGGTAAACTTACTGACATTTTCCTTTTAAGACTTTTCCTTTTCCTTTTAAGAATTGACCTGTTTCATGTGACGTCACTGTATGACCGCACTGCCATGTTTGTGACCAATATTCTATATGCCTTCATTGTGCTGCACTGTGAGATCTGACAAAAACCTTCTTCAGGAGATAAAAGAAGCTCTTACATTCATACAGATGGGATCATCACAGACATTTTTTAATACTGTGACTAAATCAGACCAAAAAACATCACAAAAGCATTTGTAACTTCTGAATGAGAGATGTTTACTGTGATGTGTCGGTGGGCGTGTACTCTCCGGTCACACATCAGACTCACCTGTATCTGTGGATGAATCGTGGATAAAATATATTTAAATATCAGCGAAAGTTCAATTTGTCAATATTTGTGCTGTCTTCAGACCTGTATTAACTTTTCCCAGGTCTTGACATGGATCAAAAGCTATTTTTGATGTTTTTCTTGATATTGTTTTTCGGGTGTTTTTCCATTCACCGCCATTGTTTCCTCCCACTGATGGTCACAAATATGGTGGCTGTGGGGAAAAGTGACATCACTGAAACAGGTCAATAGATGGAATGTTCAGTTTAACTTCCTGTCACAAAAGTAAAGAGACAATCCCAATAAATCTGAGTGTAAAATTATATGGCATGGCATTTAACATTTTTGGGGGGCTGCTGCTACTATAAAATGAAAAATGCTGATTCTTTGGAATCCTAACTAGGAAGGGTCTTTCCAGGGGCTGTGCAAGACAAGCATAATAAAAGTGGGGAAAGCCATAATTCCTGACCACTTCCACCAGTCTTCAGTCTCACAAGGTCACTACATTAAAACCCACAGTATGCTAGTGCCACTGTCACCTCCAGTGCAATCAGAACCTTCATGTAGTAACACACAGCCTGCAGGTTTCAAGTAAATTATATTTATGAGTCACAGAGATCACTTTGAGCAGGCAGGTAGGAGCAGGCAGGCTGACTCACAGGCCCTGATCATTGTTAGTTTGAGTGGAGATGTCCCAAGAAAACCTGACAAATGATGAAGACTGTTTGTGGAAGAAAAATGGGTGAACAGTTAACATTTTAAACTGGTTAAAGAGAGAGTTTGTTTACTCACACTCACATCATTACAAACTTTCTTGCTTCCATGGTACACAAAAGGAGATGATTAGTAGAATGTCCTACCTGCTCTTTTCCACAAGTGAATGGTGAATGTCCATTTGTTTTATAAGAAGAGGAGAAATAAAAAGGTATTTGCCACTAAATGGATGAAACTATGTACAGTATAGTAAACTATGTATAGCACATCCAGGTGTCAATTCTATCATAAAGGCACATCTATGCAGTATGCATTCAGCAGAAAGTAGCCTACTGTGAGGTTAGACTTGACTGGATTCCTTAATGTTCCAAATTAGTGCTAAATGGTGTATCTTAAAAATATAGGCTGGCTCAGCACCCTGGGGTGTAGTCGTTGCATTTAAAGATCCAAGCACACCACCTACCAAGCATAGTGCCAGTCATGATGGCTGAAAACAATAATTAAAGTACAGTCTACTGTGTCAGTGGATCTAAGTGTGACTAACAGGCCCACTTTCACAGTGATCCTCAGTGGCTTTTCTCAGTGCCTTCCAGTTGTTAGTACTGTAGAAATTACCAACTTAAAGAAATCGTTTAATAACTCATTCTTTTTTCACACACTAAAGTCAAGCATCATTGGTTTTTGAGTGTCTCGTGACTGGGAAAATTGGGTTTGAAACTAAATGAGTGTGAATATATGATATTTATGTTGATTAGTGTTGGTTTAGTGCCTGTCTAACTGGTGGACCAGCATAACCAGGTTGATCACCAGCAAAACCAGTATGGACCAGTGTGATAGTTACAGTAAGCTGCTTAAGAAGGTTGGTGGGAACATACCACACCTGCATGCCATGCTATTGACCAAAAACCATATACAAGTAGGGGGGTGTTTACATTTAGTTAAAATAAGAAAAAACTTGTATTTTAGGTAAAATCAATAACAATCAATTTGTCAGTTCCACTTTCCAATGACAAAAGATCAGCAAAAATCTATTTTAATTTATCTAGTAAGAAGTGTGTCTACTATAGCTAATATATTCCATGAATGCTTCTCTTCTTGTGCTTTAAGAATGTAATTACATTTCCACAAAGCAATATGAAGCTATAGGCAATGGCCTGAAGCACATTTAGCATATGATCTGTCATTGTGTGCACTGGCACTTAATATTTTAATCCCCATTACCCACTTCTATCAAAACCACCTTATGTGGACACCACGCATCTGCCCCTTTCAATTTAATAGCTTTGATGGAACCCTACAGATTCCTTTTAAGAATGTCTGTCAAAAGCAGAGGAAATTATGCTAGATTCCAAAGCTCTATGGAGCCACTTACTGCAGCCTCTTCTCTAAACAGCCCATAATGTCACCTAATTAGAAGAGATGTGGACATATAATTTAATTTCCCATTACACTGCAAAAAAAACAACATCTGAGGTTTCTCTAAATGTTTATCAACTGCTTGAAACTAAAACTTGTAATTAATAAATACTTTTGTGGGCTCAAATACAAATACACATTTGGAGGTGGAACAGCAGTGTGATGTTTACAATAACATTTATGCATTTGACAGACAATTCATCCAAAGCAACATTCATTCAATACATAACAGTATGTTTCAAGGAATCAAATCCACGACCTTGATGGTTGACTTCCCTGGGTGATTATTTAATGAGTTTTTAAACTGTTTCTTAAAGCTGGTTCCCCTTCTGTCACTCACTCGACGTTGTGTCGATGTAGTGACACTAGGGGTCACTCTTGAGAGCACCGATCACCTCAGATCTTTGAGAAAAGGCCAATGAGAATTGGTGAGTGGAATTTGCATGCCACTCCCCCGGACATACGGGTATAAAAGGGAGCTGGAATGCAGGATTCATTCAGATTTTTTCTTCGGAGCCGAGCGGTTGTACTATCAGCGAGCTGAATACAACTGCTGTTCCATCCACCTCTTAAGAAGCGTATGCTGTTGGATATATGGCGCATTTCCAGCGGCTTTCTCTCCTTCTGCACGACGAGTGCAGATTTCGCCCCTGGGCGCTTCGACAGCGCTAAAAGAATGTATATTCCTCCTAAAGAGTATATTTTCTCGATTAGAGCACACACATTGACGTTGAACGTCTTTTTAAAGACGTGTCTTTTTAAAGATGCCTTTCCGTCTTTGTGTGATTCCTGGATGCAGTCGTTATCTCTCCGTCTCCGATGGCCACGGGTGCTGCCTCACGTGTCTGGGCAGCGATCACACTGAGGCAGCGTTTGTGGATGGTTCATGTTCTCATTGCGAGGGTATGACCATGGCAACGTTGCAGTTGCGGTCGCCTTCTTCCGAGGGAAAGCCACTCTAGCTGCCCCCCACACTGTGCCTTCTACCCACAGGTGTGAGGCCGGCCCGGCTGGCGCTGGAGGCAATTTGGGGAGTTCAATGGGCGCGGTCTCGCCGAGTAATTCCCCGCGGACCTCCCGTTCCCCAGCATGCTCGTTTGCTCCCGTCTGGTTCCGAAATGAGACCAGCCCGCCTCATGGCCGGCTTGACGTGTCTTTTGGGGCCCGCGAGCAGGATGAGTCTTCGATTGCTGCATCGAAGAGCGCACTGGCGATGTTGGATGCCAAGGACTCGACTGGGCTGCCACCTTCGGGACTGCCCGCCCAGTCTGAAGCCGATGCAGAGCTGACCGCCGTGCTTGCCCGGGCCGCAGCGAGTATCAGGTTGGACAGGAACCCTCCAGCCTCCCCTGAGCGCTTGCGGCTTGATGATTGGTTCCTGGGTTGACGGTGACTGGGTTGGCACATCAACTGCCTAGAGTTGCTGGCTGTACTACTCGCCCTGCGGAGGCTATTGCCGTTGATCCAGGGCAAGCATGTGTTGGTCCAGTCCGACAACACAGCGACAGTAGCATATATAAATCACCAAGGCAGCATACACTCTCGTCGCATGTCGCAACTCACCTGCCATCTCCTCCTCTGGAGTCAGCGGTGGCTGAGGTCGCTGCGGGCCACTCATATCCCGGGCAGCCTCAACGCCACAGCGGACGCACTTTCGCAGCATGCAATGCTCAGTGGAGAGTGGAGACTCCACCCCCAGGTGGTCCAGCTGATTTGGAGTCAATCCGGCAAAGCACAGGTAGACCTGTTCGCTTCCTGGGAATCCTCCCACTGCCCACCTGCCCACTCTGGTATTCCCTGACGGGAGCCCCCCTTGGGACAGACGCGCTGGCACACAGCTGGCCCCGGGGGCTGCGCAAATACGCATTCCCCCCAGTGAGCCTTCTTGCACAGACCCTGTGCAAGGTCAGGGAGAACGCAGAACAAGTCACCCTCGTGGCCCCATACTGGCCCACTCAGACTTGGTTCTCAGACCTCACACTCCTCGCGACAGCACCTCCCTGGCGGACTCCCCTGAGGAAGGACCTTCTTTCTCAGGGACGGGGCACCCTCTGGCATCTGCGCCCAGACCTCTGGAATCTCCATGCCTGGCCCCTGGATGGGACGCAGAAGGTCTAAGCGGTCTACCACCAGCAGTCGTAGACATGATCACTCAAGCCAGCGCTCCCTCTACCAGGCAGCTTTGTGCCCTAAAGTGGCGCTTATTCACGAATCGGTGTTCTTCCCGAGCCGAAGACCCCCAGAGATGCGCAGTCGGGTCAGTGCTCTCATTTCTGCAGGAGAGGCTGGAGGGGCGGCTGTCCCCCTCCACCTTGAAGGTTTATGTAGCCGCTATAGTGGCTCACCACGACACAGACGACGGTAAGTCCCTTGGACAGCACAACCTGATCATCAGGTTCCTCAAAGGAGCCCGGAGGCTTAATCCTCCCAGGCCATGCCTCTTCCCCTCATGGGATCTCACTGTGGTCCTCCTGGGCCTTCGGAGAGCCCCATTTGAGCTGCTAGAGTCAGTCGAGCTGAAAGCCCTTTCCTTAAAGATGGCCCTCCTGATTGCGCTCACCTCCATCAAGAGGGTGGGGGACCTGCAAGCGTTCTCTGTCAGCGACACTTGCCTGGAGTTCGGTCCGGCAGATTCTCATGTGATCCTGAGACCCCAACCGGGCTATGTGCCCAAGGTTCCCACAACCCCCTTCAGGGATCAGGTGGTGAACCTGCCAGCGCTGCCCCGAGATGGGTGCAGACCCAGCCCTGTCGTTGCTGTGTCTGATGCATGCTATGCGCACCTACTTGGATTGCACACAGAGCTTTACACGCTCTGAGCAGCTCTTTTCTGTTTTGGTGGACAGCGGAAAGGGAACGCTGTCTCCAAACAGAGGCTTGCCCACTGGATCATGGACGCCATTGCATTGGCCTACCAGACCCAGGCCATGCCCGCCCCCTTGCGGGTTCGAGCACACTCTTCAAGGAGTGTGGCGTCCTCATGGGCACTGGCCAATAGCACCTCTCTTGCAGACATCTGCAGAGCAGCGGGCTGGGCAACACCCAATACTTTCACAAGATTTTACAATCTCCGGGTTGAGCCGGTTTCGTCCCGTGTTCTTTCAGGTACGAACAGGTAGAGTTCGGTAATACGGAACAGCTTGCCAGGTGTATCGCTTGCGTATAGCACCTTTCTCCTCCCCTGAGGTGAAAACGTGCGCTTTTACCCCCAGTCAAGTTCAAGAAGTCGTGGACCCTGGATGTCCTTCCTCCCTAGCCCTATGGTTCGCGAACTCGGCGGAGGAGTTTGCAGCCAGCCCCACTATGGGGTCTAATATGCCCTGTACTGGGATAGGTGCTCCACAGGTGCGATTACTCCGGTAACCCCTGTGATGTATATTCCACGGTGCGGTCTCCCTGTCGGCGGACCCGCGTCTCCCTTGGGCAGAGCTCTCTCTGCCCCTGGTCGCTGTGTTTGTAGAGTTCCCCCCTCCCCCCTTTTTTCATGGCAGGACCTACCACCGCGCCTCTTCCATGTGCGGCTGCTGAGCCCATGTGTCGTATTGCCACATGTTGACCTCCCCTTTTGGGCAGGATGTGATCTCCGAGGGGTCTTTTCCCCCTGAAAGAATAGGAAAGGAAAAGAACACCTTCCCCGATGCGTATGATAGCGTTAGATGGCCCCAGCTGAATCTAATACTCTGTGGAGAGAAAACATAGAGAGAAAAGGCCGCGGCTGGTGCGGCCTGCTCCCATGCTAGTTACGTCGCTTACCCCCCTCAGGGATGTAGGGAACTACATGACGTCTTTTGGGGCGTTGGGGGAGGTTACGTGCAGTCTGATGCACCTGCTATTACGCACGCAGCAGCTTGCTTGCACTTGCATTGGCAGTTCACGTAACACGGTTCAGCTGTTGTGTCGTTTTTCCATAGGGACCCCTAGTGTCACTACATCGGCACAACGTTGAGTGAGTGACAGAAGGGGAACGTCTCGGTTACAGTCGTAACCCGAGACGTTGTGTCCCTCTTGCCACAATGCTGTATTAGCCGCTGAAATGGCCAGGACCGTGTCTCGGCTCCTCAACACAAAACCTGAATGAATCCTGCATTCCAGCTCCCTTTTATACCCGTATGTCCGGAGGAGTGGCATGCAAATTCCATTCGCCAATTCTCATTGGCCTTTTCTCAAAGATCTGAGGTGATCGGGGCTCTCAAGAGTGACCCCTAGTGTCACTACATCGACACAACGTCTCATTCCCTCCATCAGGGATCAGAGGTTACGACAGTAACCGAGACGTTATTTCTGCAGTACTAACAATTGGAAGGCACTGGGACAAGCCACTGAGGAAGCACTGTAAAGCTAGGCCTGTTAGTCACATTGAGATTCACTGAAACAGAAGACGTTTTTTTATCATTTGTTTTCAGCCATCATGACTGGCTATCATTACTTTTACAGTGTATGAGAAGTATGTGTGATTTTGTTGAAAAGGTGTACCAGACATACAATGTTTCAAACAACTGTGTGAAGGTCGGTTAAAAGAGAGCAGGTGCTGGTCAGGTAGCATTCAAAATGAAGAACAATTGATATATAGTTTGTGCTAGATATGGGCTTTGACCTTTTACACCTGCAGATGCTTGGCTGACCTGAACAGATGCCGAACAGCCCACCTCATCAGAGAGAGCAGCTCTGCATCTGAACCTCACCATAATGACACATCACACATTGCAACGGCTCTGGCAGGTCCTGCAGCCCCCAGCAATGTTACACATGGAGCCGTCCTTGACCAGGTATGCCATCGCAGTGTAAGAAAAATCTCTTATCATTTTAAAATATGCAGAGGCACAACTGTAATCAGGCTAAGTGCCATCCTAAAGTGTGAACCCTGCTAAAATGCCATTCCAGGCACCCATAAAACACTTTATGGAAAATAAAGACCAATCTCACTCCTAAGTATTGATCGTAAATTATTGTAACATTTGCAGGCAGTCAGCTCGGAGACATTACACATTATAAGTTATTGAAGTGTGTGTGTATGGTTGTTTTCCTTGGATATGTTGACATGTCTTTTAAAGCAACTGTTGTCATTGTGGCTATCCGAGGATTGGGTTACAAGATGTGATTCATATTACAACTGCAGTTGCTTGCAATGCAAGCAATAATAGTAAAGCTATGCAACCAAAATTATTCTACAGCAAATGAGAAGGACTGAATACTCATTGGCCTACATATACATTGAATGCAAGCGCAAACAAAGAAACGTTAAACCTAGATTTCAACTTCCTTAAATATTTATGATTTGACTGGCATCAAAAAGCACTCATCCTAAAAGCTTTCTTTGTAACAATATGTTCTAGGGAGACAGCCTTTTAGATAACAGGAAAGCATGTTTCAAACAAGAGAGTTAATACATTATCTAACAATCCCCTTATAAAAAAAAGTACTGCTGCAGTATCATGGTTCAATAATGGTATATACATGGTATTGAAATGTTGCCATTTTCATTTACAATGGTTTTTACAAAGTACTCCAAGGTATTTAAAAATGCCATATTACTAAATTACCACAGTACAGTACAAAAAACAAAAACAAATAAAAAACATTGTATTACCATGGTACATGTCCAAAACACATGTAACACCCAAAAATGGTAACAATATGGTACTTTGTTTGTAAATCTCACTTTTTCTTATACAGTTTTACAATGTATTATTAAGTTGGGATAGGAGATTATACAGTGCATTCATAAAGTATTCAAACCTCTTCATTTTTTCACATTTTGTTATGTTGCAACCTTATGCTAAAATACTTTAACATCAATCTACTCTCCATACCCCATCATAACAAAGCAAAAACCACATTTTTGATAATTTTGCAAACTTATTAAAAATAAAAAACTGAAATATCACATTGACGTAAGTATTCAGACCCTTTGCTATGACACTTGAAATTTAGCTCAGGTGCATCCCATTTCTCTGGATCATCTTTGAGATGTTTCTACAATTTGATTGGAGTCCACCAGTGGCAAATTCAATTGATTGGACATGATTTGGAAAGTCACACACAAGTCTATACAAGGTCTCACAGCTGAAAATGCATATCAGAGCAAAAACCAAGCCATGAGGTCAAAGGAACTGCCTGTAGAGCTCAGAGACAGGATTGTGTCGAGGCACAAATCTGGGGAAAGCTACAAAAAAATAATTCGGCTGCATTGAAAGTTCCCAGGAGCAAAGTGGCCTCCATAGTTCTTAAATGGAAGAAGTTTGGAACAACCAGGACACTTCCTAGAGCTGGCCGCCCGGCCAAACTGAGCAAGGGCCTTGGTAAGAGACATGACCAAGAACCAGATGTTCACTCTGGTTGAGCTCCAGAGATCATGTGTGGAGATGGGAGAAACTTACAAAAGGACAACCATCGCTACAACACTTCGCTACAACACATCGATCTGGGTATAATGGCAGAGTGGCCAGACGGAAGCCTCTCCTCAGTGCAAGACACATGAAAGCCCACTTGGAATTAGCAAAAAGCACCTAAAGAACTCTCAGACTGTGAGAAAAAGATTCTCTGATCTGATGATATGAAGATTGAACTGTCTGGCCTTAATTCCAAGCGTCATGTCTGGAGGAAACCAGGCACTGCTCATCAGCTGCGGAATACCATCCCAACAGTGAAGCATGGTGGTGGTAGCATCATGCCGTGATTTTTTTTTTTAGCGGCAGGGACTGGGGGACTGGTCAGGATTGAAGGAAAGCTGAACGCAGGAAACTACAGAGATATCCTTAATGAAAACCTGGTCCAGAGTGCTCAGGAGCTCAGACTAGGCTGAAGGTTCACCTTCCAACAGGACAATGACCCTAAGCACACAGCCAAAACAACGCAAGAGTGGATTAGGGATAACTCTGTAAATGTCCTTGAGTGGCCCAGCCAGAGCCCGGACTTCAACCCAATCGAACATCTCTGGAGAGACCTGAAAATGGCTGTCCACTGACGATCCCCATCCAAGCTGGCAGAACTTGAGAAGATCTTCAGAGAAGAATGGCAGGAAATCCCCAAATCCAGGTGTGCAAAGCTTGTCTTATCATACGACTTAAGGCTGTAATCGCTGCCAAAGCTGCTTCAACTAAGTACTGAGTTAAGGGTCTGAATACTTATGTCAATGTGATATTTCAGTTTTTTATTTTTAATAAATTTGCAAAGTTATAAAAAATCTGGTTGTTGCTTTGTCATTATGGGGTATGGAGTGTAGATTGATGTAAAAAAACTAAATAATTTAAAGCATATTAGCATAAGGCTGTAACATAACAAAATGTGAAGAAAAAAAATGAAGGGGTCTGAATACTTTATGAATGCACTGTTAAAGGTTGCATTTGTTAACATTATTTAATGCATTAGTTATTTACAGCATATATTAATCTTGGTAATGTTAATTAATACATGTACTAACAAATTTCCTAACATTAAAAAGATGTATAAGTTAACATTACTTAATGCATTAGCTAACGTTAACTAACATTTTTAATCTTGGTTTATATTCATTTATAGATATATAGTTAATGTGAACTAACAAGGAACAAAGCCTCTTTACAGTGTTTAGTGTTATACATTTCTTAAAATTATAAATTTCTTAAAATGTAATAGGTGTTTAAGTTAACATTACTCAATGCATTAGTTAATGTCAACTAACATGTAAAAATAACACATCTTTGCAGTATTTATGTGTCTTGTTTAATGTTAATAATATACAGTACATTGTATTATTTACATATAATATAAACTGTCAAATTCATGGTGAACAACTACATTACCCACAATGCTGAAGAGTGTTACCATGGAAACGGGAGACCCTCTGAAACTCCTGTTCAGCATTGACTTCTCTGATTGGATGATCACTTCGGGAATCTGCCAGATTCAGGTTTTTCAAAGAATTACGAATGGACCCAACGTGGAAAAAACGCTAAAGTTGCAAATTAAGGACTAAACTTTAAATTTTTTTAAGGAAAAGTTCTCCCTTGTAAAACTTATTTGACAGTTTTCCCATTATTATGTATGTTGCTAAAGATTTTAATTTTGTTATTACTTTTCTTCTGCACAGTGCAGAAAAATGATCTCAGAACTATATATGTGGTATTGATTGTTGATTCGATAGTGATTCAATATTTTAATGAATGTGTTACCGGGGGGCCTTGGTAGCTCAGCAAGTAAAGCCGCTGACTACCACACCTGGAGTCGCAAGTTCGAATTTAGGGCGTGCTAAGTGAATCCAGTCAGGCTTCCTAAGCAACCAATTGGCCCGGTTGCTAGGGTGGGTAGGGTCACATTGGGTTAACCTCCTCATGGTCGCTATAATGTGGTTCTCGCTCTCGGTGGGGTACATGGTGAGTTGTGCGTGGATGCCGTGGACAAAAGCGTAAAGCCTCCACACGTGCTACGTCTCGGCAGTAACGCACTCAACAAGCCAGGTGATAAGATGCGTGGATTGACAGTCTCAGATGCAGAGGTAACTGAGATTTGTCCTCCGTCACCCGGATTGAGGTGAGTCACCACGCCACCACGAGGACCTAGAGCGCATTGGGAATTGGGCATGCCAAATTGGGGAGAAAAGGGAGAAGGGGAGAACCCCCCCCCCCCCCCCCCCCAAAAAAAAATGAATGTGTTACCTTTGCTATGTAATGCTAATAAATGTCCTACAACTAATGCTTTTTTTATTGTTAAACAATGTAAGTAAAGAGCCTACAAACATTAGTAACACATTAGGTAATGCTGAAATATGTTACACTTTGCAATAAGGTTCACAAATATGCACAGTAAAAACTTTATTATCATTATTTATCATTAATTAGGAGTCAACAAACATAAGTAATGTATTCATTGATGTTCAAATGGTTTCCACTTTATGATAAGGTTAATAAATATGCATAATAAATACTTCATTATCATTATTTGTAATTAATTAAGAGTCAACAAACATTAGTAAAGCATTAATTGATGTTCAAATGGTTTCCATTTTACAATAAGGTTTGCAAATATGCATAATAAACACTTTATTATCATTATTTGTCATTAATTAAGGGTCAACAAATATAAGTAATGCATTAATTGATGATGATCAAAGGATTTTCACTTTACAACAAGGTTCACAAAACTATTTATATCACCCAGGAACATAGGAGAGTGACTATTCCGTAACGATTCTTAATGTCAAGAAATGTGTTAGTACATGTATTAATTAACATTACCAAGATTAATAAATGCTGTAAAGGGTGCTTTTCATTGTTACTTAATGTTAGCTAATGCATTAAGTAATGATAACTTATACATCTTTTTAATGTTAAGAAATGTGTTAGTACATGTATTAATTACCATTAAAGGTGCAGTATGTATGATTCAGAAACCCTTGTTATTAATGACACCTGTGGCCACTAAGTGAACTGCAGCCATCTACCTGTTGCTCCTAATAGCGCGCACACGCTCCATAGGGACGCAAGCATCAACCAAAACAATGACGTAATGTACAAAGAGGCTGAACGTGATTCACCAGCATCATGCTAACAGATGAGGTAAGATAATTAAAATTACACAGTTATGATTGTTTTACTACAAACTTTGAGACTGCATATTAGAATTAGATTTGACTCTCCAGTGCTGGAACAGGGCACAATTCAGTACTGATGTGATTCCATCACAACTGTCATTTTGATATATCGATGCACTGTTGTTTTATAATAATAGATTGTATATATTTTCTGTATAACCAAGTTACGTTACACTAATGTATGGAGCTTTTTGCATTATCTTGAACATTGTCTAGCATTCATTTCATGTGTTATTGTAGTTTACCTTGCTGAATAATTACAGATTAACATTGACATTAACCTGAAATTTAGTATAAAGAGAAGATCGTTTAAATTATTTGAAAGTTACAAAGCAAGGAATCTTGCAATTCGTCAGTGTTAGCAGGCAAGATCAAGTTAGCTAAAATTACACAGATCAATACTTATGGCACTATATTTCACATGCTTTGCAGTTATGTAAGCTTACCTGTCCAATAAGAAGAACGCCAATTCAGGGTCGGTTTTGATCCCCAAAACCGAATGAAGGTCCCTCCAGGAATCAAATGCCCTGCCGATGTTCACTCTGTTTTTTGCTCGACCATGATCACATTCCCACTTAGCCAGACGGGATTTAGTAGATAAATGTTTTTTTACTCAGAGTGTGAGTAGGAGTCAGTGTTGTGCTGGGAGCCGGCCGTTTGCTGGATTCCATCTCTAAGATAATGTTACCTAGTGTTGCAGACTGTTGTCGCTGTTGAATAGCGGAAGAGAATCTACTGTCTGAGGAAAGGCTCTCGGGAGCATGCATAAACGTCACATCCTTTGGATTTTCCCGGCAAAAGCGACCCGCTCCCTTCACATGAAAATCATGAAAAAGTCCGGGAAGGGCTCATTTTTTAAGTTGCATTACAAGCCATTCACACATTGGCAAAAAAAGGCGAATATTACATGAAAAATTTTACATATTACACCTTTAACCAAGATTAGTAAATGCTGTAAATAAGTGTTGTTCATTGTTAGTTCATGCTAACGAATGCATTAACTAATGTTAACTAAGGCATTAACTAATGTTAACAAATGCAATCTTATTGTAAGTCGGTGATGATCTGGAGGTGCTTCAGCAAGGCTGAAATCAGGCAGATTATTCTTTGTGAAGGATGCATGAATCAAGACATGTACAAGGTTATCCTGGAAGAAAACTTGCTTCCTTCTGCTCTGACAATGTTTCCAAACTCTGAGGATTGGTTTTCCAGCAGGACAATGCTCCATGTCACAAAGCCAGGTCATACAAGGTGTGGATGGAGGACCACTGGATCAAGACCCTGTCATGGCCAGCACAATCTCCAGACCTGAACCCCATTGAAAACCTATGGAATGTGATCAAGAGGAAGATGGATGGCCACAAGCAATCAAACAAAGCCTAGCTGCTTGAATTTTTGCATCAGGAGTGGCATAAAGTCACCCAACAGCAATTTGAAAGACTGGTAGAGAGCACGCAAAGACACATGAAAGCTGTGATTGAAAATCAGAGTTATTCCACCAAATATTGATTTCTGAACTCTTCCTAAGTTAAAACATTAGTATTGTGTTGTTTGAATATGAACTTGTTTTCTTTGCATTATTCGAGGTCTGAAAACACTGCATCTTTTTTGTTATTTTGACCAGTTGTCATTTTCTGCAAATAAATGCTTGGAATTTGGGAGAAATGTGGTCAGAACTTTATAGAATAAAACAAAAATTTTAATTTTACTCAAAAACATACCTATAAATAGTAAATCCAGAGAAACTGATATATTTGCAGTGGTCTCTTAATTTTTTCCAGAGCTAAATATATATATATATATATATATATATATATATATATATATATACACACACCGATCAGCCACAACATTAAAACCACCTGCCTAATATTGTGTAGGTCCCCCTTGTGCCACCAAAACAGCATCAACCTGCATCTCAGAATAGCATTCTGAGATGCTATTCTTCTCACCACAATTGTACAGAGCAGTTATCTGAGTTACAGTAGACTCTGTCAGTTCGAACCAGTCTGGCCATTCTCTGCTGACCTCTCTCATCAACATGGCATTTCCATCCGCAGAGCTGCCCCTCACTGGATGTTTTTTATTTCTTGCACCATTCTGAGTAAATTCTAGAGACTGTTGAGTGTGAGAAACCTAGGAGATCAGCAGTTACAGAAATACTCAAACCAGCCCGTCTGGCACCAAAAATCATCCATGCCATAATCTAATTAGCCAATTGTGTGGCAACATTTTAGTGCATAAAATCATGCAGATACAGGTCTGAAGCTTCAGTTAATGTTCATATCAACCATCGGAATGGGTAAAAAAATGTGATCTCAATGATTTGGATCGTGCCATGATTGTTGGTGCCAGATGGGCTGGTTTGAGTATTTCTGTAACTGCTGATCTTCTGGGATTTTTACACACAACAGTCTCTAGAATTTACTCCACAATCAAAAAACATCCAGTGAGGGGCAGTTCTGTGGATGGAAATGCCTTGTTGATGAGAGAGGTCCACAGAAAATGGCCAGATCGGTTCGACCTGACAAAGTCTACAGTAACACAGATACAGTGGTGGCCAAACATATTGGCCCCCTTGGCAAATATGAGAACAGAAAGCTGTGAAAAATATATCCTTATTGTTTATTCTTTTGGTCTTTCATTCAAAATATTCACAAAAATCTATTCTCAAATAGATATTAAACAATTCCAAACACAACACAAGTTTTATCAAAAAACAAATAGTTTTGTCAAATATATGTGTGGCACAATTATTGGCACCCATTTATTCAATACTTTGTGCAACTTCCTTTGCCAAGATAACAGCTCTGAGTCTTCTCCTATAATGCCTAATGAGTTTGGAGAACACATGGCAAGGGATCTGAGAACATACCACCATACAGAATCTCTCCAGATCCTTCAAATTCAGAGGTCCATTCTGGTGGATTCTCCTCTTCAGTTCACCACACAGGTTTTCTATGGGATTCAGGTCAGGGGACTGGGATTGCCTTGGCAGGACTTTGATTTTGTGATCAGTGAACTATTTTTGTGTTGATTTTGATGTGTGTTTTGGACCACTGTCCTGATGGAATATCCAACCATAGCCCATTTTAAGCTGCCACAGCATTTTCTGGCAGAGGCAATCAGGTTATGATTTTTTTATCTGTTGGTATTTGATAGAGTACATGATGCCATGTATCCGAACAAGATGTCCAGGACCTCTGGCATCAAAACAGACCCACAACATTAAAGATCCACCACCACATTTAACTGTAGGCATGAGGTACTTTTCCATATGGCTACCTCTCTGTGTGCGCCAAACTAATCTCTGGTGTTTACTGCCAAAACAATCTATTTTTGTTTCGTCTGACCATAGAACCCGGTCCATTTTGAAGTTCCAGTAGTGTCTGGCAAACTGAAGACACTTGAGTTTGTTGTTGGATAAGAGCAGAGTCTTTTTTCTTGAAACCCTCCCCAACAACTTGTTGTGAAGTAGGTGATGTCTGATTGTACTGTAGTTTTGGAGACTTTCTGACCCAAAGACCCAACTAATTCCTGCAATTCTCCTGCTGTAATCCTTGGAGAATTTTTGGCCACTCGAACCATCCTCCTCATCATGCGTGGAGACAATATAGACACACATCCTCTTTCAGGCCGATTCGTAACATCTCCAGTTGACTGGCACTTCTTTATTATTGACATGATGGTGGAAATGGGTATTTTCAATACTTTAGCTATTTTCTTATAGTCACTTCACATTTTGTGAAGCTCAAAAACCTTTTGCTGCACATCATAACTTTATTCTTTGGTCTTACCCATTGTGATGGATGACTAAGAGAATTTGGCCTGTGTGTTACCTCATATTTACACCCATGTGAAACAGGAAGTCATGGCTGAACAATTTCATGTTCCTTGTCACCCAGGTGTCCTAATAATGTAAAATAAGAATGGTAATATGCTTCAGGGGTGCCAATAATTGTGGCAAACATATTTTGGAGAAAAATATTTAATTATGAAATTAATATATTTAACTTTCAATTAGTTTACTTCAATTAAATGTTAGATTTTCTGTCTTCTAGAGATGAATGTAGTTTAATGCGAGAAGTGCAAATCAACCCCAGAACAACAGCAAAATACCTTGTGAAGATGCTGGAGGAAACAGGTAGACAAGTATCTATATCCACAGTAAAACGAGTCCTATATCGACATAAACTGAAAGGCTGCTCAGCAATGAAGAAGCCATTGCTCCAAAACCGCCATAAAAAAGCCAGACTACAGTTTGCAAGTGAACATGGGGACAAAAATCAAACTGTTTGGCCATAATGACCATCATTATGTTTGGAGGAAAAAGGGTGAGGCTTGCAATCCGAAGAACACCATCCCAACCGTGAAGCATGGGGGTGGCAGTATCATGTTGTGGCAGTGCTTTGCTGCAGCAGGGACTGGTGCACTTCACAAAATCGATGGCATCATGAGGAAGGAAAATTATGTGGATATATTGAAGCAACATCTCAAGACATCAGCCAGGAAGTTAAAGCTCGGTCGCAAATGGGTCTTCCAAATGGACAATGACCCCAAGCATACCTCCAAAGTTGTGGAAAAATGGCTTAAGGACAACAAAGTCAAGGTATTGGAGTGGCCATCACAAAGCCCTGACCTCAATCTGACAGACAATTTGTGGGCAGAACTGAAAAAGCAAGTGTGAGCAAGGAGACCTACAAACCTGACTCAGTTACACCAGTTCTGTCTGGAGGAATGGGCCAAAATTCCAGCAACTTATTGTGAGAAGCTTGTGGAAGGCTAGCCAAAACGTTTTGAACCAAGTACAAACAATTTAAAGGCAATGCTACCAAATACTAACAAAGTGTATGTAAACTTATGACCCACTGGGAATGTGATGAAAGAAATAAAAGCTGAAATAAATCATTCAATTTTCACATTTTAGAATAATAGTAAAGTCATAAAAACTATGGAATAACAAATGGAACTATGGGAATTATGTTGTGACTAAACAAAATCCAAAATAAATCAAAACTGTGTTATATTTTAGCATCTTCAAAGTAGTCACCCTTTGCCTAGAATTTGCAGATATGTACTCTTGACATTTTCTCAACCAACTTCTTGAGGTATCACCCTGGGATGCTTTTTAAACAGTATTGAAGGAGTTCCCATCTATGTTGGGCAATTATTGGCTGCTTTTCTTTATTATTTGATCTAAGTCATCAATTTCAAAAACTTTTCTTTTATTTTTTTATTATTAAATTGTAGTTTTATAATGAAATAAATTAATATGGTGGCACAATTATATTTTTGTCAAACATTTAAGCATAGGTCTTCAGATCAAAAGATTTTTAAGATCATGAGAAACATTTCAGTCAAGTGTTTCAAAACTTTTGACCGGTAGTGTGTGTATATATATATATGAGAGAGAGAGAGAGAGAGAGAGAGAGAGAGAGAGAGAGAGAGAGAGAGAGAGAGAGAGAGAGTATGTACATCTAACAAGCTAAAGCTGTGATTGGGAGAGCATTTGGACTGTAAAAACCAGTTGAACAATCTCAGTTAGTGCTTCAACCATTCTGTTTCTCATTTAATGTATGCTTGCACACATACATACACACACACAGACAAACTGATGTAGTAAAAGAGGCTTGGTTTCACGTTTTATTCACAGTCAATTCTACTGCCCATCCTCATTTCGTTCTGCCAAAGCACATAAGCACTTTTGTCTGTATTCCCATGAGAAACCATCCTCTACCGCTGCAGTCGGAGGTAAATACGCTTCTGCTATGGCAACAACGCAGAGGATTTATCAGACATGTGA
Source organism: Myxocyprinus asiaticus (assembly GCF_019703515.2). Classification (NCBI taxonomy): domain Eukaryota; kingdom Metazoa; phylum Chordata; class Actinopteri; order Cypriniformes; family Catostomidae; genus Myxocyprinus; species Myxocyprinus asiaticus. The sequence continues at coordinate 9,557,616 of NC_059368.1, read as the reverse complement.
TAAAAGATCTTTATGGGTATTCATATTTCTAGACAATAACACTAGGAACTGTTTATTATAAGATCATAAACTACAGGCAACAGCGTTTGGAAATACATTCTAACAAAGTGTGCTGAAATACAGCCAACACCCTAAAAATGATGCCTTCATTTCCAGAGGAAAACTGAGTTAACTTTAGCGTAAAACAACTTTCACAAAGTGGCTGGATACGAATACTGCATATAACTCAGACGCGCACCGTGGTGTTGAATAATTTGATGGTTTTAACAAGAATGGCAGTAGCAATGACAGGCAAGCAGAAAATCGATAGGCTGTGAATCTAATGATGTAATTAATGAAACTGACTACACAGCTTGAAAACAATAGTATTTTGAGGTTGAAACTGAGGCAGCATCCATTAAAACTTGTTAAGTTAGCTGTTTGTGAGGCCCTCTCTTTCTTTTTAATTTATAATCTTCGGCTTTCTGATCCAATGCCAAGATTTAGTTTTTTCTCAAAACTGCATTTGTATTCTCAGCTATATGTCTTGGTAATGGGCATTAATGTGAGTTGTGCACTTTATCGTGAGCTTTGGTTGGAAAGCATTTTCTGAGAACATGCAATGCAATGTAAATGCAAATCAAATAGCTTCAGAAAACAACACAAGCCAAAAGGCATTATTGATACACATAATGAACTTCTTATGTGTATTGTTCTGGGCTTTGAAGGGTCAAAAGGGCGACTGTAGAGGTTCCAAATCCTCCATGTTCAGCTACCGGGCAACATTTCAACATTTATACCTGTTGTTGCTAGGAGACATTCCCGCTAATGTGTACTGCTCACTTCAGTCAAACAGGAATCTGGTGAATAATGTGTGATATAGCACAGGTATCATTGCTGCAACCTTTTGTGTTCTGAAATCTCAGAACTATGGAAGAGGCATCCAGGGGCGGCGAAGAAAGGTTAATTTAATGCCGAAGGAAGGAAAAATGTCCTGCAGCAAACCCTTATTCTCACCACACCATTGCAGCATTTGTGTTTATTGGTTTTGTTAAGCTGCGAATGATTTATAACATTTGGAGAGCCATTATATCTTTCTGCCTTTTTAGATTTGGATTGTGGTGAAGGGAAGCAATTTAATTCACTTGCCAAATATAGGACTTCTTTCTCCTGAGAGGTTGCTTTTCTGTGCAGGTCTCTGTCACTCATACTACACTGAGTCACAGTGACACCGTGCTTTGGTTGTCTGTCTACAATTCTTTATTGTTGAATATGTGAACCTATTAAAGGGATAGTTCACCTTAAAATACAATTCTGTCATCATTCATTCAACCTCATTCAGTTCCAAACCCATATGATTTATGGATGAACATGGTCAATCCAATATAATACAGTGCATTAACCTGAAAAATTCTATGTTTGGCAAATCACCTCCATTTGGTAGAGTAATTAATGTCAAGTGCACAAGCCTTTCTTTTGCATGCAACTGATTACGAAGAAGGAAACAACAATGAAATCTTTGTCTTTGTACCATTCCAAGAGGGGAAAAAGAATGACAGAATCATCCATACCCATTAGAAAACAAAGCAATTATAGAAAACTGTCTAGCCAGGTGCAGAATATTTAAGGTGAGTGTAGATATAAACACAGTCTATATCCTCAGGAACAACTGATGGCTGTCAGTCTCTAGGCAATCTGTTCCCAGCTGTTATTCTGAGAACACAATCCAATAACGGAAAATGTATTTTCTTTTTTCAATTTACTCCAGTTCTAATTTTAACCTTGAGGCAACACAAGAGTTTACAATCAATCTTGAGTTTATTTGGGTAAACATGCATTAGCGGTTAAGAACGATTTGTTTCCTATGACAGCACAAGTTGCGAAATAAATGGCAGTAGGCAAATCAGAAAAATTTGATATAAGCAGCAAAACCGAAAGATGAACAACATCAACTGAATTTAATTTCATAAATGCATTTGAAATGGCTAAAGCATAACATTTATTAAACCATCAGTGTATACTTCTCTCAGATACTAAAGTTGTCTGACAAATACTTTACTATCAGGTAACAAAATAATAGGTTTAGATTCACAGTATTGATGACTGAATTCAAACTGACTCTTGGCTATGGCATCTAAAAGAGCTGAGAAATACTCAGCCTTTGTTATAGTTGAAGGAAAGAACCTAGAAAAGAAAGCACTTATAATAATGCAGGCTACAAAGTCTCATCTTCAACATAAATGAAAAGATGCAGAACATTCAGATCCTGTTACCTTTATCTCTGCTATAGATGTCAAGGGCTGCATGCTGCACCACAGTAGGTCAATAGTCCCACTCCAAGAGGACAGTAATCTTGCGAGTCAGAATATTGAAGAACAGCATAAAATCTACTTCATATTGTTGCTAATTCTGTCCAAGAACCACCCACTTAAGAAAAAAAAAAAAACACTAAGACCGACTTGTAAAATGTCTGTAGTTGGTATAAGGGCATATAGAGGCAGATAATCTCAAATCAGTGCTACTACAACAATGAATCGGCATGCAACAAAGTGGTCATCTCCACAAAAGGTAATTCAGTAGTTCGCAAGTTAATGTAATCCTGCTTAGAGGATAGTGTAAATGTGTGTGGCTTGCTGTCCTGGGAGAAGGGCTCGAGGCTTGACCTGAGCTTGAATACCCCGCTGGACTTAGATTAGTTATTAGTAAATAGATAGGAGGAGAAAGGGGAGGTGGAGGGATGCCAGAAGACTCAACGCCATGTAGAGGTAAGTGGCTGTTTATATACGTTTACTCTGGTGATGTGATTGGTCGGATTAAATGACCTTGCTCCTCCCGAACTTTGTTTTAAAACTCCATTAAAGATACACTTGCTACTTGTTAAACAAACTTACTCTCTAAAACTAAATTCTTGAATATCTTTTCAATGCCATGGACCCCAGAATCGTCCATTACCCTGTTCTTTAAACCTAAACGATAGTGTCAGAAAAAGCAAGTGTGAGATAAAAACCCACTTGCTGATGCAACCACGTCATCACAAGTGCAATGCTCTATCGGCTGATTTTTTGATCACACGTGAACAAGCTTAGAAATTTAGTTGATAATGTTAATGTTAAAATGCATCACAAGTCACGCACTACAGTACAAGTGTCTTGATGTCATAAGACAGCACTGTGTGAGGAACAGGGCACAAAATGTTTGTGAATTTATAATCTGCCATTTTATTCGGAATTTGTTTAAAAGGGAATAAAGTAGGCTAACTGTTGTTTTAGCGCCATTTCAACAGGGAAATGCTGCAATGTGTAAAACTGACCATGTAAAAATCATTTTTGCAAACATTTTGGTATAGTAACGTATAGTACATCCCCAATTCCAAAAAAGTTGGGACAGAATGAAAAATGCTAATAAAAATAAAAAGGAGTGATTTGTAAATTATATTCACCCTTTGCTATATTGAAATCACTACAACTAAACATTATATGATGTTTTACCTTGAGAATTTTATTTTTATTTTTTATGTACAGTCATTTCAAATGAGATGATTGCAACACACTCCAAAAAATGTGGGACAGTCGAGTGTTTACCACTGTGAAACATCACCATTTCTTCTAATAACACTTATTAAGTATTTAGGCACTGAAGACACAAGTTTGTTAAATTTAAAAAGTGGAATTTTCCCCCATTCATCCATTATGCAGGTCTTCAGCTGCACAACTGTATGGGGTCTTCATTGCCATATTGTGCACTTCTTAATGCACCACACATTCTCAATTGGAGATGGTCAGGACTGCAGGCAGGCCAATCTAGCACACACACTCTCTGCTTTTTGAGCCAGTATGTGGTTTGAAGTTGTCCTGCTGAAAATGCCGGGAGGTCCCTGGAAAAGACGGTGCTGGATGGCAGTATATGCTGCTCCAAAATTTTTACATATCTGTCTGCATTAATGGTGCCCTCACAGATGTGCGAGTTACCCATGCCATGGGCACTGACACACCCCTGGCCCATCCAGACACTGGCTTTTGGACCTGATGCTGATAACAGATTGGATGGTCCTTTTCCTCTTTGGCACAGAGAACACAATGGCTGTGTTTTTCAAAATCTATTTGAAATGTGGACTCATCGGACCAAAAAAAACGGTTCCACTGTTCTACTTTCCATCTAAAATGAGACCGAGCCCAGAGAAATGGGCACCGCTTCTGGACAGTGTTGATGTAGGGCTTCTGCTTTGCATAGTAAAGTCTTAATTTACATCTGTGGGTGCTGCGGCGAGTGGTGTTGACTAACAAAGGTTTACTTAAGTAATCCCAAGCCCATGTTCATGATATCCATTACAGATGAATGATGTTTTTTAAGACAGTGATGTCTGAGGGATCAGAGATCATGCGCATTCAGAAGCGGTTTTCGTCTTGCCCTTCACGCACCGAGATTTGACCAGATTCCTTGAATCTTTTAACTATATTGTACACTGTAGAGGGTGAAATGCCCAAAATCCTTCCAATTTGTCTTTGGGGAACATTGTTCTCAAAGAGCTGAAGCATCTGTTGGCAAATTGACAAGTCTCGAATGATCCTTGCTCTTGAAGGACTAGGCTGTTTTTGGAGGCTCCTTATATACTATGACATGATTGCCTCACCTGTTTAACATCTCCTGTTTCACATTGCCTTGTTATTTCAACTCGTCAAATTGTTATAGTCTTAAACTGCCCCTGTCTCAACTTTTTTGGAGTGTGTTGCAATCATCTGATTTGAAATTACTGTACATAAAAAAACAATGAAATTCACAGGGTAAAACATCATATAATGTGTAGCTGTAGTGTTTATAAGGGTGAATATAATTTACAAATGACTACTTTTTGTTTTTATTAGCATTTTCATACTGTCCCAACATTTTTGGAATTGGGGTTGTAACAAAGGGGACATTTTGCTTTGATTTAGTTTTAGTTTTCAAGCTCTTCATTTACCATAATACAGTCAAACAAATTTAACGGCTGTCCTTTCTTTAATACATCTTTGAATAGTCTCTATGAACACATCCCTTGAGTACACAATATTCCTTTCATTGCTTACATCTTCACAATGCTGGGCCTCCAGGCCAGTCTGTTGGACCACAGGCATTTATACTCACCAGACACAAAAACAGCCAGAGAGAAAACTCTCATAAAAGCTTTAACTATGGACATTTTATCTGTATTATAGCCTTAGGCAATAAAGACTGGTCTGCCTGCCATTCCTACAGAAGAAAAGGTTAACAAACTTTTCATTTAACTCATGCCATAATGTGAAAAGAGTGGCTTACATCATTGGGACAGAATGGATGACTAATGCACTCACAGGGCCGCTCTTGCACATTGTTCTCTTAGAAATTTAATTTGCAAATTGTAAAGATCAATTCATTTTAGTAACTGAAGCTCTAAAACATGTCATATTATAACTTGGGCACCTGCATGAGTATACAGTGTTCTAGTATAATTGGAAATAAACATTCATGGAAAAAGTGCAAGACTTTTTTCTGTTACATCTATTAGAGTGTACAATTCTGTTTTGTTTTTGTGGTTCAGAAATGAACTTTCGTGGTGACAAAGGACTTAATTCCCCTCTAATTTTCATCTGAAAAATATTCATGTTATAAATGCAGGGACAACAGGGTTCTTTCACAGAAATAGGCTTATTCCTCTCATTTTTTGCATTAAATATTATATTAAATATTCTGAATATGGTTATTTAGAGCACTGAACAAACTCATGCCATTGGTTGAGCCAGCTGCTGTGTCTGGCTGCTCGAACAAACAGAGCATTGTTTTGAAAGTGCCACAAAGAAACAGTGTTTACACTTTTAATGAAAATCAACTTACTCTGCATTTTAAGCTGGGATAAAGAAATATTTTACCATCATAAAAATAATAAATTTCACATTTAAATTGACAGCATATTAACGCACTCAAAACAGCGCTGCATCTCTCTGTTTTTCAGCATCTCTCGCAGGAGCAGCAAATTTTTTTAGATGGCATCTCAAGTTAAAAATAACTTCAACTTATCCAAAACTATCTCGAGATGTAGCGCTGTTTTTTTTTTTTTTTTTTTTTTTTTTTTAAACATGTCCGATGTGAACGGCCCCTCATGATGCATTCCCTAACCATTGGAGGCATCTGAGTTGTGCTCAAAATGACCTGTGCCTGGGAATAGTTAAACATGGGGGGATTGGGAAAGGTCAGAGAAACACAGAGGGCAAAAGAAAGTTAGAGAGACAGAGAATGAGCCTATTGGTCACAGATCACTGCACCAAGGCAAAAAACAAAACAAAAAAAAAACTCCCTTCAAACTCTTTTCATCAAACACAACACAAATCCACCTGAATTCGCAATTACATAAAAGAAAGCCTGCACTGTAAGAAAATTATTTGACTTAGAAGTTACATACACCAGGAGTATTACTGTTGCTATCTTGCATCCATTGATACTACTGCACAAACTTGCTCCCATATGACATCATCCTGCTCAAATTACTCGCTCATGACATCATCTTGCTCAAAGACCAGTTTCTACTTAAAAGTAAGATCTGACTAATAGACACCAGGGTAGGGCTGCACCAGCTGTGCATAAGGTCTCGTGTAAATTGGGACGTAAAGTTCACACTAAGGGCTTAGTAACTACTAGTTAGTTTGTAACTAAGTCAGTGCTTAATTTGGTTGCACCACCTGTTATTAAGGCAAGACTTAACTAGTAGTTCGTAAGCTCTCCGTAAAGTAATGCGTAGTCGCATAATATGACGTTTACCTGTATTTATCCAATAAGTAGCCTTGAAATTTGTATACAGAAATGTTAAAACAGCCGTGAACTTGTTACAGTTGATGTTCAAACCTTGTTTGCTCACGTAACTGTCAGCTGTAATAAATTATATCCCCATTAAAATATGACACTTAATAAAAGTAGATTTGATAAATAGTATATTTGCCCTGTGTAAATAACAATATATAGGGGTGATAAATAAATACTAATACAACAAGCTGGAAAAATAGACATTTATTCATTTTAATATCATATATATATTTTGAATGTGTTGAAACTTGACACCGAGCGACGCATCCTGAATACTGCACCATTAGATTGGTTTCATGCTGAAGAGCCGCTTAAAAGTAAGTTTTTTTTCTCTCTCGTAAATGTAAACGAGTGTAAATGTCTACATCATAATGTATGTCGAAATGATTGATGCATGTCACGCAAAACATGAGCTCATTGATGTCATAAAATATCAGTCTGCTTTTTTATTCCATCCATTACTCCTGGTCGGAGTCTTCCGTAAATATTTAGTTTATACGTAGGGTTACGTCCTACCTAAGTATAATGGTGCAATGCTAAAATATTTAGTAGTGTGTAAATTGTGACTTAGTGCCCATTTACGCCACAACTAGGCTAAGCTGTAAGTTACGTATAGCTGGTGCAACCGGCCCCAGGGAGTGACATCACACGTGACATTACACACTACAACTGAATCTTCGGGTTAATGAACTGCATGATACATTAACCCACAAAAGTCCATTTGGAGTAGTGTAGCTGTGCTTGCCAGTTGTCATGTGATCTATCACGCATGCCTGATTCACAATGTCAGCTGGTTGGCATGGCAAATCTGTAGCTGTCCACTAACTATTACGGTAACTGAAAGGGTGATTCAAAAAGGTGTCACAGAGACAGTCAGAGTAGAGTGCAATAACTCCATCAATACTGTTAATTCATACAGGCAACCATGTCAGAGTAAGAACACAAGACTCTAATCATCTTATCTGAGACAAGGACTAGATTAGAAAACAGATCAAGCCTGGGTACAAGTAATCAGCATTCTATTTGTTAAAAAAATAGATGTTTAACCAACACACCTCAATCACTAGTAGAAGCACTAATTTTCTTTAAATTCCATCTGCTTTATTAGGTCAGTAAGACTTGGCTTTGCTTCTTTAACTTAAACCTCCTAATTGGCTGTCAGAACTAGTGGTAGAGGCAAGGTAAGCATAAACAGAAGAGGCCCCAGTCTAATGACACAAGCCCTGTCTTCATGAGCCCCATCATCCCTCCAGTGTAATATAAAGAGGCATGGTTTCCACATAAAGCCCGACATTATTTCCACTATGATTACTCATGGCCATATCTTAGTGCCGTATCACTGATCACTTGTCAGGTGGACACTTGGGTTCTTTAGATCTTGGGTCGCAGGATTCTTTGTATTCACTTCTGGGAGATAATAATTCAGAGTTTTCTGCACAATTAGAAGGGACTCAACCCAACCTAATGCCTCAACTGGAAGTCCCTTTATATGGCTGCGCTGGGCACAAGTGTCCAACAGTCACCAATTTAGCTGCACATTAGGTGGTGTAGCCTAGTAGTTAATGATCTGGGCTGATAACCAAAAGGTTGAAGGTTCTAACCCTGCAAGGGTTGATCCATTAACTATCACCATTGTACCTAGGGACACAGGTCCCTGTTCATTAATTCTGCTGCTGTAATAGATGGAGGTGCTATTAAAGACCTAGACTGGTAATCCGAAAGGTTGTTGGTTCAAACCCACTCAAGGGGTGTTGTCCATTTAATTGGTGTTCTATACAGCCACAACTGTAAGTCCCCTAATATGGCTGGGCACAAGTGTTCAGCGACCAACAATTTAGCTTCCATAATGAGTGAAGCTTATGTAGCCTAGTTGTTAACAATCTGGGCTGGTAACCAAAAGGTTGTAGGTTCTAACTGTGCAAGGGGTGATCCATAAACTATCACCTTTGTACCCTGTAGCACAAAACTGTCTCTGTACATCAATTCAGTTGCTGTAATAAATGGAGGTGCTATTAAAGACATAGGCTGGTAACCCAAAAGGTTGTTGGTTCAAATCCACTCCAGGGGTGCTGTCCCTTTAATTTGTGTTCAGTAAGTCACTTAAAGGGATAGTTCACCCAAAAATAAAAATTCTCTCATCATTTACTCACCCTTATGCCATCCCATAAGTGTATGACTTTCTTTCAACTGCAGAACACAAATGAAGATTTTTAGAATAATTGTTCACCTCTTTTGGTCCATACATTGCAAGTGACTGGGTGCCAAAACTTTGAAACTCCAAAAATCACATAAATCAGCATAAAAGTAATCCATAAAACTCCAGTGTTTAAATCAATGCCTTCAGAAGCAAGCTTCAGTCAATCTCCACTGTGAACGTTCACTTACACATTCTTCTTGTGTTTTTAGTGATTCACATTCTTCATACATATCGCCCCCTACTGGGCAGGGAAAATCATTTCTACCAAAAAAGGACTTAAATATTGATCTGTTTCTCACCCACACCTATCATATCACTTTTGAAGATATGGATTAAAACACTGGAGTCGTATGGATTACTTTTATGATAGGCTACCTTTATGTGCTTTTTGAAGCGTCAACATTTTGGCACCCATTCACTTGCATTATATGGACCTGCAGAGCTGGGATGTTCTTCTAAAATTATAATTTGTGTTCTGTAGAAAAAAGAATGGCATACACATCTGGGACAGCATGAAAGTGAGTAAATGATGAGCAAATTTTCATTTTTGGGTGAACTATCCCTTTAAGATAGAAGTATCAGATTTTGGGTGATTAATAAGTGCCAACACTTACCAACTGCATGCCACATATAAAGGCCAGCGTACATCGACCACTGCAACAGCCCATCTTGCCCTCCTTGGAGTCCGTGTTTCCACGTGGGTCGTTGTACCTCCCCAAAGATGCCCAGATGCCGGGACAAAGAGACGATCTAACACGCTTAAAGGGTGTTTCTTCACTGCAAAGGCGCTAGAAGCTAATTAAATACGCCCTTCAAGTGAAAGCATCCCAAACGCTCCACCGTACATGAAGAAGATCCGAAAACAACAGCATAAATGTGTTTGTTAGGAAAGTGAAATGAATATATAATGCAGTCAACCCAGGACAACACTTCTCTAAGTTAGTTAGAAAGACAGCGCAGGAGGAATAATGGTGAGCGCGACGCAGGACAGAATAAAATCATAGCATGATATCTCCAAATCCAGAAGCGCGCGACATGTCAATCTGATCTTCCACCGGTCCGTGTGTTAGAAACAAAGCGACCCAGTGTTGTTTTCGCGCTCATTGCTCCTCCCTCGTAAGAAAGGACCCGAATTAACACATTTCAAACAGCAACGACCCGCTTTCTTCTCCCGAAACAGCTGAGTTCTTTCGCGCGCTCGTCTACTTCACGCGCGTGCAATCCACGGGAACGGTGAAATGAGGACAATAATCCAAGTGCTCGAGATCAATAAGCCTGTAATCAGTAAAGATGAAATGTGTCTTCTGGGGTCCTTGAACTACTTATGCTCCGTTCCTGCGTTAACTCGCACAGTCCGGGAAAGGAGAGGGACAAAGACGAGGCTCATCCAGCTCGACCATCTGACGCTCCAGATTGAATGAGCTGCACGCGGCGTTGCTCTCAGCGGGGGATGCGACTCTGTGTCTTCCTCAAGCAGAGCCTGGTGCTGATGCTGTACAGAGCGCAGATGAGGAGCTGGACATCCCTCAATGCACCGGATTACCTCTCTGTTCCCTCTCTCAGTGGGCGTGAGAGCAACACGATATGGAAATGATGACAATTTGGGGTGTGTGTGTGTGTGTGTGTGTGTGTGTGTGTGTGTGTGTGTGTGTGTGTGTGTGTGTGTGTTGGGGGGTGGAACTGGTCACTCGGCAAGATGCAAATAGTATAATCAAGGCTTTTCCCATTGCTTCATTACGAATTCATTTGCCCTCATGGGTGTCTTTGAGGTCTGATTATAAACAGCCCCCAATGTTTTAAAAAATGTAATTGTTTGTAATATAATAATTCGTTTTGTAATCTTCCAATTACTACAGTTTTTTTTTTTTTACATGTTTGTTTTACATCTATCTATCTATCTATCTATCTAGTGTTCCTGTAGCTCAGCTGGTAGAGCATGGTGCTTGCAACCCCAAGATCATGGGTTTGATTTCCAGGGAACACACAAACTGATAAAATGTATACACTGAATGCATTCTAAGTTGCTTTGCATAAAAGTAAATCTGTCTGTTTGGTTGACACCCACTAACTACATTACCACATTATGTACTATGCAATACACTTTCACTTATAAACTGTTAAACATATCAGTGTACTTGCTTGTATAGTAAACAACATTCTACTATATTTGTTTAGCTAAAGAGAGTTCACCCAAAAATAAAAATTCTGTCAACATTTACGCACCCTCAACATTTATAACAGGGAGATGTTAGGCAGAATGTTCACCATTAGCCTTTAGTCACCATTTGTCACAATTCTCTTTCATATTTTTTTTTCTTTCCATATAATGAAAGTAAATGGTGACTGAGGCTGTCAGTGTGTAAAATTCTGCCTAACATCTGAGGCATTGTCATCATTGTGTTCTACTGAAGAGAGAAAGTAATACGGGTTTGGAATGACATAATAGTGAGTAAATGACAACCAAATTATTTTTTTGGGGTGATGCCTTAAAAACTGGTGCAACTGAATCTCTTAAAGTCAACATAAACACAAGCCCACACCCACAGAGAAATACACACACACACACAATCAGTCTCTCTATCAATGTTTATGACATGCTTTAATTTCCCCAGCAATCTTGAGAGGCTGTACCATGAATTTACGTTCCGATTTCCAGAGGTAATGACTTCAGGCAAAATTGCCGTCCCCTCCCTCCTGTCATGGCTCTCTCTCTCTCTCTCTCTCTCTCTCTCTCTCTCTCTCTCTCTCTCTCTCTCTCTCTCTCTCTCTCTCGGGTCCATTTTATGTAATCTTGAATTAATTTCAGTTGCACCTGGGAAACTGATAGACTTGATACAGCATTATTCACTGATCAGCATTATACTGTATGTGTGTAAACATTACATGGCACATGATTTATCTGAGTCTTCCAGCCATCATGTCTGGTACTTGCGTTTGCCAAGTTTCCACAATGCCTCTCTATTCATGCAAGCAAACTGTCATAAACAAATCCAGTGGAAATGAAAGCCATTAACCTCAGCTCATGACAAAATGCAACAAAAACATGAAAATTATCCACCTATATTGCACACACCATATGTGAATAGCTTTTTTTTTTATAGTATTTATAATTTTCTGTGCCTTGTGTAAGTTTTGTAATTCTTTTCATGTTTCTGCCTAGCTTATTTTTATACCTTTTATTTTACTGTAACACTTTGTCCCCTTAAAGGGTTAGTTCACCCAAACATGTGTCATCATTTACTCATTTGGTGTTGTTACAAACCCAGATGACTTTATTTCATCTGAGGAACACAAAAGGAGATGCAATGCATAATGTTAATCTCAGTCACTTTCATTGTATGGCAAAACTTGCAACAAAAGTGAATAGTGACTGAGGTTGTCAGTTCTCAACACTCCATAATTTAAATTTTTTGGGTGAAATATCTCTTAAATTGTTCCTTTTCCTGAAATAACATCTCTTAGCTGTGTTAAATTTTCAGCCATGTCAACTTTTTTTAATTATCCGCCTGAAGGTGTCAGACTGCTTGTATCTTCTCAAATCTTATCTAGACTGGGTAAACTGGGATAAACAGTTTACAGTATGAATGCAGAAATTAAGGAGAACCATGCCTCTGTAGCAGCTGTAGAGGGAGATATCGATCCTTTAAAAATTAATGAGGTACTGCAGAGCTTTTGACTTCTATCACTTTAAATTGGACACCAGACATATGCACTTTCCTCCATTGTGCTTTAGTGAGGTTGAACGTTGGGTTCTCCTGAATGATTTATTTTATCTGCTCTTATTCCATCAGTCGCCCATCACAGAGTTTTCAGGTGAAAAATCAAGACATTATTCTTTTAAAGGTACCTTTGCACCTTGAAAACGATGTCCAGCCAGAACTGTTGAAATTAAAGCTGTCTCATATGACATTTTAAACAATACAGTGGTTATTTTTTACAGGTTTACAAGAATGCCATGACAGTGGACATGATTTTGAATGCATTTATAGGCCTATTACACCAAATGACATATGGTCATTGTGTTAAAATGCTATTATGTTGTGTCATCATGTTATTATGTTTAGACTTATGAAAGTGTTCTGGTAAGTTAGTAACTGATTGGCCTGTTAAATAGATTTTTCTGTGTTGCACTGGGTTCAACAAGGGGCTAAAGAGATTTACAAAATGATTTCTTTTGGATTATTATTATTTTTTTTTATTTTTTTATTTTTTTATGTGGCATGGTACAGCTTTAATGCATTTGTATGTCCTTTCACACAAACACCCATTCTTCTAAATGAGAATATAAACTCAATCTAAAGGCGCAATTAGAAACAAGAGGGCCATGTCTCACGCTGCAGCTACAGGCCTATGTGATTCCAGTGAGGTGTATTAGAGGTAATTAGAGCATGAAGCCAGTGTTAACAAACAGTAGTAGTCCTGCTTTATGCTACCTGCCAGTGCGTCTTAATAAAAGTAACACCAAGAGCTGATTACATGAACTCCAATAATGAAGTGTTCAATAAGATTGCCTACAGAAGGGCTGTTTCGATTAATGTTTTTAATAACCTGGTGATTGGCCCCACGGGGTGCCTTAGTGCCCCCTTGTGGAGGTGGGAGAAAATTTCAGCATACTTATTCACACCTCTGCTTTAAATAATACACATGTGCTGTCTTAAATTATTTGTCAGGGGTGCATTATACAGCAATTGTCACTGTAATATCATACTTACTTTAAAGGTATAATGTGTCCCATCCCAACCAAATGACTGAATCAAAAGGATACCACATGCTCATTAAAGGGATAGTTCACCTCTCATTAACTCACCCTCATGCCATCCCAGATGTGTATGACTTTCTTTCTTCTGCAGAACACAAATAAAGAATATTTCTGCTCTGTTGGTCCTCATAATGCAAGTTAATGGTGACCAGAACTTTGAAGGCCCTAAAGGCAGTATAAAAGTAATCCATATAACTCCAGTGTTTAAATCCATATCTCTGAAGTGATATGATAGGTGTGGGTGAGAAACAGATAAATATTTAAGTCATTTTTTTTTTACTGTAAATCTACATTTTCAGTTCCACCTTTTGATGTGGAAGTACCTTTCACATTCAGCCACCTACTGCCTGGGGCTGGTCAAAGGTGCAGACTGATAGTAAAAAGGACTTAAATATTGATCTGTTTCTCACCCACACCTATCATATCGCTTCTGAAGATATGGATTAAACACACTGGAGTCATCTGGATTGCTTTTTTGCCTCCTTTATGTCATTTTTGGACCTTTTGAGTTCTGGTCACCATTCACTTGCATTGTGAGGACCAACAGAGCTGATATATTCTTCTAAAAATCTTTGATTATGTTCAGCAGAAGAAGGAAAGTCATACACATCTGGAATGGCATGAGGGTGAGTAAATGATAAGAGCATTTTCATTTTTGAGTGAACTATCCCATTAAACTGCTGTTGGAGAAAGTTTATTTTTCCAGAAAATTTGATGTCCTTTCAAAGAAAATTCTGTCATTATTTATTCACCCTCATTTAGTTCCAAACTCATTTGCTGTTTTTTTTCTTCTATAAAAGTATTCCATATGACTTGTGTGCCACATTTTTTTAGAAAGTCTTCTGAAGCATTGTGTGAGGGACATACCAAAAATTCAAGTCATTATTAATTGATAATATTTCAATTAGTCAAAACTCGTTTCAATCCCACGTTCACATCCAGAATCCAGAACATCATGTTTACACATGCAAGAACTAATGCTGTTTTCACATCACTAATGTCTATTTCATCAAGACACCAACTATATATATACGTATATACAGTATCCAGTGTATATAATATTCCTTTATAACCCTAATTTTTCATATTTTAAAACAGAAACATTCATTCAGTATGCAAATATGCATCTTGTTTGAAGCAGTATGCAAGAAGCATAATCCAAACTAGTTTCACACATATAAGACAGAAGGCAATGCATCATGCTCACTACCTATACAGTGTCTTAAGGGGCAGTCCCACTACACTTCGTGCTCCATTCACTCTCTTTCAAAGGCATTCGAACACGGGAGACCGAAAACGTAACCTCATGCAAAGAAATTCCATACTACGCTGCATTTCAAAAGTTAAAATTTGATAAACTCTGAACCGCAAATCCATACAAAGAAAGTACATGTGAATGAATGAATGAATGTTACATTTATATAATGCTTTTCTGACATTACGCTCAAAGCGCTTTACACAGTGAACAGGGGACAACCACCACCAGTGTGCAGCATCCACCTGGATGCGTTGGCAGCCATAGTGCACCAGTACGCTCACCACACACCAGCTATTGGTGGAGAGGAGAAAGTAGAGTTATAGAGCCAATTAATGGATGGGGATTATTAGGAGGCCATGATTGAGAAGGGCCAATGGGGGGAATTTGGCCAAGACCAATAGAAGATTGAAACATCACACACTGATCTCTTGGCTCAATACAAAGAATTCATATTTTAAAGCTGGGTGTTTTATTGCTGAAGGAAAGTGAGAAGACAATATATTTGAACATTTTTAATATTATATTTTTGTTATTTGTGATGTTTTAATGACTTACACCAGAAGCCCACCCGCGTGACATCATATCCTGGTCCGTTGCGTCGTCTGAAAAAAAAAGACCTACTCAAAGCCTAATGTGACCGCCCCTTTAGGCATAAGATAAACACAACATAACACATAATGTCTGCTGCTGTGTTAGGGAAACTACAGCACTATTGCAGCTCACTGACAGTTTTCATAATTTATATGCTGCATTCTGCAGTGCCATCAGATACTGATGATAAATTCCTGCCTTCACTTTGTTTGTTGCACCATAACAGATTGTTTGTAAGATCAAAGTTTGTTTGTTTGTTTGTTTTACTAGTGATGCAAGTTAGTGTTGCTGTGAAGCATTCCATAGAACCGGCAACAGGGTAATTATTTACACACCCTCATTTCTTTCTAAACACATACTGTATGTTGTTATACATGGGAAAAAAAAGAAGACATTTTTGATAATGGTTACGCAGTGCTTGGCATAGAATGACAGTTTATAGTGACTAGGAGCTGTCAAACACCAAAAAGCTCAATAAACATATCATAAAAGTTGTCATATGACGTGTGCACTATATTCGTAGTCTTTTGAAGCTGTATAATTGGTTTATGTGAGGAACAGGCTGGAGTTTTAACCATTATTCACTGATAATATTGCCCTCAATCAAAGAATTCAAAAAGGACACATTGTGTTTGATTACTACATTTGCAATAACCAATGCTGTTTTGCCATTAATGATATTGACTTGCAACTTTTGAATCTAGATGAGACACTTTTTCAGCGGTGGTGAAGATAGTCAATAGTGACTTGCTGTTGCTTGGTTTCCGAAGACTTGGAATGTAGAACACGAGTCGTGGTGACTATTTTTTAAATGGTGTTTTTTTTTTGTAATTTTTGGAGTTTGACAAGCATTTTTGGGTGTTGGGTGTAATTTGATTATGAAATAATTAGTTACAGTAATGTACTATAATTACTTTTTAAATCAAAATACGGTAACACGTTACATTTTATATTCTTGTAACTAGATTAAAATGACTGACTTTCAATTAAGTTAATTAATTTTAAGTACAATTCCTGGGTTACACATATTTCTAGAAAATATATATTATTTATGTAAAACACATTTAAAACATGAACTATGTTAATGTACATCTCTTTCCATTTCTATGATAGCTAAAGGAACTAACTTGTTAAGCAGAAACAAAAATCTGTGATAAGTATTTTAGAAAATAATTTAAAAGTAATAAATAATGTGATTACTTTTTGATGAAGTAATCTGCAATTTTAGAGAAGTAATTATTAATTTGTAATGGATTACTTTCTTTGAGTAATTTCTCCAACACTGATGGTCACTATGAACTGTCTGTATGGAAAGAGCGGCGTAACATTCTCCTTTTGAGTTCCACAGAAAAAAATAACAGCATACAGTTATGGAACAACATGAGAATAAGTAAATAATGACAGGATTTTCTTTTTTGGGTGAACTATTTCTTTAACAGTCAAGCTGTGAGCCTTCACAACCATAGCATGATTCACTCAGCTCTCTGTTCACTCAGGCTGACCCATCAGAGAAGATATTACACATTGCTGCTGAGGCCATCTGCGCAACCTCTTCAATCGTTCCATAAGTTTAAAGTGTGCATTTACAGTGCAGTTGAATTTTCTGTCCTAAAGTCTTACATGTCTGCTTCTATTGATAGCTGCCCAAACACATAAGAGACAGATTGGTTCAACTTTCAGTGTGACAATTAGTTGCATTTATGAGTGGAGAAATCAAGCAGAGGAGTGAATGAATGCCTGAAGTGTGTCTGTGTCTGCAATGCAGGGCTTTTAATTGATGGTATAGTATTCAAACAAAGTCAGCATGCTACAGCTGTGACAGCTGTGCTTTCACATAGTTCAGGTGCCCTCCTTGAGTGGGACTCAGTGATGCATTTGCTCAGCACTTTAATATGATAATTTCCACTTTTGATATGAAATCATTCCCAAAATCCCCAAAAAGCAATACAAAATTTTATTATGGGCAGTTTTATGTGTTAAAAAATTTGAAAATGAAAACTAAATGACAACATAAAACATAACTAAAACATATTTTGATGGCTCCAATGCTAAGCTAAAATAAAAAGACCACAAATTCATTTAAACAAATTTCAGTTAAACACAGTATATATATATATTTTTAAACCTTTTACAATCCTAAAAAAACATTAAATAAATAATACTATGTAACACTTTTGATTTAGGTTCTATTTGTTAACATTTTAAATGCATTAGGTATCATGAACTAACAATGAACACAATTGTATAAATTTTAAATCAGCATTTATAAATCTTGGTTAATGTTGATTTATGGAAATGCAATTGTTCTTCGTTAGTTCATATTGCATTAACTGATGTAACATATGCATTAGTAGTAAAAAATGTATTAGTATATGTTGTAGTTAACTTTAACCAAGATTAACTGCTGTAAAAGAAATGCTAACTAATGTTAACAAATACAATCTTATTGTAAAGTGTTACCAAATACTAAATATAATATTAAACTAACATAGTGAACTAAGAAAAAAATGAAAACATCTCTGAAAAGATCAATTGAAAAATAAAATAGAAATATTTGAAATTGAGCTGATTTAAAGCTTTTTATACAAAACAAATAATCAAAAAACAAGTCTTTTTCTCATTTTTGCCAATTTCTTTTGAAATTAAAAAAACAACTATTTAAAGCATGGTCCATATTTTGCTTTTAAATAAAATAAATAAATAAATAAATAAAAATCTAATGAATGCAACACAGGATGCACATACCTTTAAAAAAAAAAAAAAAAAAAAAAAACTGGCGACAGGCTTTTAAAATCATAAGTTTTAATTTCAAAAGTTGTGTTCTGTAATGTTCACTTAATCGTCCACTGCTTGCTTTACTAAAGTATTTTCCCAGCTCAGCATTTCAATACAGGATGCTGCAGACCTGTCTGTTCTAATTACACTTGAATACATCCTGTTTTGGGGTGCATTCAGTTCAAAGGGATGTATTGCCAAAGTGCATGTTGTGTGGCCAAACCTTTATACAACTCCAATAATACTGTGGACCTACAATGATAGAACGCTTGCAATTTAGCCAGCTGGTGCCTTGGGCTTTTTTGGTGCAATCCCAGCTGTGTCACTGTTGATATCCTGCTAGCTTTTAGGATGGGCTTTTATGGATGGGTGCTGTGGATGAGACCAGCATAACTAGATTGTAGCCCAGAGAAAAGAATGAAAGATAGTTAGTTTGCCCTATTAAACTGTCATTACAACTTGATTAACTTAACTACTGTACAACTGGCCTAAATTACTGTAGCTGAGACTGTTGTAGCCTTTCTAAAACTGCAGTATGGGGGTGAAAAGGGTCAAATGAGGGCCACAAACAAGGGCGTAGATTTGGCGTAGATTGGGGGGGGGGGGGTGGGGCGTGTTACAGTATGAAGAATTTGCATGTTTCCATTGATCATGGTATAAATATTGGTGTGTGTGTGTGTGTGTGGGGGGGGGGGGGGGGGATGGTGTTGTACTTGCTTGTTTTGATTATTGGGGGGGTTGATAAAGTTACAACCTGGTTTTATAGAATCATGTTACCATACCTACATTTGTGCAAAATGATACTTACAGGGCTTGTTGTACGTTTTACGGCAATTTCCTGGTGAAATAAACAACAGAGGCACTACAACAACATCTTATATTCCCTTTCACACAAATCATGAGCAAAACAACAGATTATCAGTTCATAAACACTTACTTTTGGCCCTTCTCATCATACAGAGCTATCTTATAACATCTAAACACTCATTCCTTGAGGTCCCATTCATTGCCTATATCCCTAATACTTTCCTGTTACTATCTTCTGTATCTAGCCATTAAAATAGGCTAAGCATTTATGGCCTAACTTGTGATCTGTGTTTACATTCCAAGCTTAGTTTGCTCTCTATGTGCCCACATTTTCTGCCCCACTATGACTCTGTTATTGCTGAGTATGGTGAACATCCAGATGGCCACTTAGAGCTGACAGAGCTCAATTGTGATTGTGTTTGGCATGGCATAACAGGGGTTTTATGCACTCATAACATCCATAACATCTCTTCCTGTGCAACACAATGAAAGAGCCCATTAGGCCTATTTTTTTTTTTTCTTCTTTTTCTTCAAATTTCAGTTCTCCAAAAGCATTTGAATCAGGGTATGGCCTCTCCTCCCATTATGGTCGTTTAGTGCTGCTTGCTATTGCACTCTAGACAGACTGTCTTTAAGAATTAATGACTTCATCAGCAGTTCTTTTAAATTACCCATTAAGATGCATTTTCTGCTGATCATTTACTGCTGGGTCTGCTTCCCCTCACCACACAGATCTGATGTCCTATGCGAGGAAGAACACAACCTGATGTCTATTAAGGAGATGAACACTTCTTTCAGTTGTCAGTTTATGTTCTTGTGCTAAAGGATTATTTCCCAATGAATTGGCCCAGATCTGTGTCATGCCAGGTTAGTAATGCTGGTTTCACCTATTAAATGAAACTTTGATTTGGCAGTATGTGTAGATAGGTATATGTTATTGTCTCTAATCTGACAATTGCTTAGTATATAACTGTAGAATGTTAGTCAGGAAATGCAATTCATAAAAAATATTTTTTGTTTATAGACAAGTTTATATGCATTTTTCATTCACAACCTGCTGGTTTATTGTTTACTCTGCAGAAACTGCATCCGTATGGCTCACAAATAAATCCTTTCTTTTACAAAATTAGTTCTTTAAAATCATTCAAGGTTGGAAACCATTAAAGACTCTTTTATGCTTCTTGCTTTTTTATTTTTTATGATTTGTAACTTTTTTTTTAATTATTATTATTTCAGAGATCAGAGTCTAAGATGACATAACAAACTGATCTGCATATCTTTCATAAAGCTGTATATTCACAAAAATTATCCACGTTTTATGATGAATACTTTGGTATATTCCCAAAATCAATAACAAATGGTGTTACTATGTGAGACCAAACCTGACCAAATAAATAAATAAATAAATGAACCAATTGATTAAATGTTTTATAATTTTTTTTTACACAATTAGTCCTCAACTGATGTATGTATTTTTTATTTAGTCCTTTGTTTATTTAATAAAAAAATTAAAGCATATTATTTCAGTTAACTGAAATAAAAATAAAAGCTAAAACAAACCTAAAATGCATGTTCATGACTCCAAAACAAACTGCGATAAAAATGACAACACATTAATTTTAGTTTTAGTCTAAACCAATAAAATCCTATAAAATAAACACAATATACTGAAACTAAAAACTAAACTAAACTTAAACTATCAGACATAAAACTAACAAAAGCGAAACAAAATCATAAGGTCAAATAAAAAAATAAATAAAAACTGCCAAAGGTTATTTACTGTAATAATTACTTAATTGTTTATTGGTTGCTTATTTAGTGCAATTATCCAGCTAATGAAAACAAAAGAATATTAAAAGGTCAAACTGAAAGTGACAAAAATTAATAAAAACTACCATTTTAAGTTCAAAGATTGTTTTCTGTAATGCTTACTTCATCATTGTTTGGTTGCTTAATGCAATGACTAGCTAAATGATCAAAAACGAAGGAAAATTGAAAGTTCAAACTGAAAGAGACAAATAGATACAAATACAATTTTAAATTCAAAGGTTGCTGTTTGTAATGTTTTCTTAATCATTCATTGGTTGCTTATTTAGTGCAAAGACTAAATTATCCAGCATCCTCTACTATCCTGATGTTCAGAGAGCTGCTGAGTGAGCCATCTGTAAAATAAACCCCTTTCTTTACTCTTTTTCACCACAGATAGAGATATAGATAGTCTATTCAGACCCTTGGCAAAGTCTTGTCTCATTTCAGGGATGCTGAAGCAGACTTGAGAGGCTATTCAGAGAGGCAGCATTTAGATGTAAATCAAGCTGATATAAAAACCCTGCTATTGTGAGATAAGGAGGTCACAGATGTCATCGCAGTGTCTTTTATGTGATAGCTGTTCAGAGCCAACGAGCTGAGATTGAACCCTGAGGTGACATTGCACCGCACTAACCAGGACACAATGTGTCTGCGTCAACCTTCTCCCAGCGTGGGCTTTGCATACACACACACACACACACACAAAAACACCAGTGATTCGCATCACAACGGCAGTCATTTTTCCTCCTCGTTGCACCCGATTTCATCAGATTCACCTATTTATCTCGACCTGCAAATGGGTTGACTGGCTGCGACAGCAATGGAGATGTGTAGGTGAGAAATATGAGAATCATGTATAGTGTGTGCTGTCTTCATGCCTATGAGGTCTTTCAATGAAACAAAATAAACAGAGCAAAAGGGTAAATTCAATCCCCTTTTTCTATGATACAATGTTTTGGTCATTTCATCTTCTCTTTGGCCATTTTCACCCTATAAAATCAGGCATTTTCAGGCTTTAAGTCAGTCTTTTAAAGGGATGGTTCACCCAAAAATAAAAATTTCTGTCACCATTTATTTACCCTCATGTTGTCCCAAACCCACATGACTTTCTTCTGTGGAACACAAAAGGAGAAGTTTAGTCTCAGTCAACATTTACTTGCATTGCATTTGAAAAAGATTAAATGAAAATGAATGGTAACCAAGGACAACGTTCAGCCAAACATATCCTTTTTTTGTTCCACAGAGGAAAAGAAAATTGTGCAGGTTTGGAACAACATAAAAGTGACTAAGTACAGTAAATGATGACAGAATTTTCATTTTTGGGTTAACAACCCTTTTAACTTTGAGCAATGTAAGGGAAGCTTCTTCGAAAATGTAACTTGACAAGCTACAAACTACAGTAAAGCTACCCAATTGAAAACGTACCGTGGGTAAATATATTCAAGATATACTGGAGGAAATAATATTTATTTATTTTGCAATCAGACCAGTATTTATCTGGCATAAAAACATAGAGGATCTCAATTAGGGTTATGACATTAAACTGTTTTAAGCAGACCAATTTACATTGAATATCAACAATAAAACTAGTTGAAAACATATAACTGAGTTGAAAATATAGGGTTGAACAGATGACTTTAAATAAATATACAGCAAGTTTTTGTACATTTTTTGTAATAAAATGTCACACATGAGTCTGCAAAGGGACTCATATAAATCTATGAACCATTTTTTGAACTGGTTAATTTTTATGAACCATCTAAACAACACTACATAGAAATTGGTACTTTTATTCACCAAAGTGGCATTCAGCTGATCACAATGTATAGTCAGGACATTAATAACGTGAACAATTACTATTACAATTTGAAAAAAATGTTCAGAACTTCTTAAACTACTTCAAAGAGTTCTCAACAAAAAATCATCCACGTGCAGCAATGACAGCTTTGCAGATCCTTGGCATTCTAGCTGTCAGTTTGTCCAGATACTCAGGTGACATTTCACTCCACGCTTCCTGTAGCACTTGCCATAGATGTGGCTGTCTTGTTGGGCACTTCTCACGCACCTTACCGTCTAGCTGATCCCACAAATGCTCAATGGGGTTCCATAACACTCTTTTCCAATTATCTGTTGTCCAATGTATGTGTTTCTTTGCCCACTCTAACCATTTCTTTATGTTTTTCTGTTTCAAAAGTAGCTTTTTCTTCGCAATTCTTCACATAGGGCCTGCACCTCTGAGTCTTCTCTTTACTGTTGCACATGAAACTGGTGTTGAGCGGGTAGAATTCAATGAAGCTGTCAGCTGAAGACATGTCAGTCATCTATTTCTCAAACTACAGGCTCTGATGTACTTATCCTCTTGTTTAGTTGTACATCTGGCCTTTCTCATCTCTTTCTGTCCTTGTTAGAGCCAGTTGTCCTATGCCTTTGAAGACTGTAGTGTACACCTTTGTAAGAAATGTTCAGTTTTTTGGCAATTTCAAACATTGTGTAGCCTTCATTCCTCAAAACAATGATTTACTGACGAGTTTCTAGAGAAAGCTGTTTTTTTTGTTTGTTTTTTTTGCCATTTTTGACCTAATATTGACCTTAAGACATGCCAGTCTATTGCATACTGTGGAAACTCAATAATGAACACAAAGACAATGTTAAGCTTCATTTAACGAACCAAATAGCTTTCAAATGTGTTTGATATAATGGCAAGTGATTTTCTAGTACCAAATTAGCAATTTAGCATGATTACTCAAGGATAAGATGTTGGAGTTATGGCTGCTGGAAATGGGGACTGTCTAGATTTGATCAAAAATTACTTTTTTCAAATAGTAATGGTGCTGTTTTTATATCAGTAATGTTCTAACTATACTTTGTGGTTGAATGCCACTTTGGTGAATTAAAGTACCAATTTCCTTTCGAAACAGCAAAATCTATTCCAAACTTTTGGCTGCCAGTATATATACACTATATTGCCAAAAGTATTCGCTCACCCATCCAAATAATTGAATTCAGGTGTTCCAATCACTTCCATGGCCACAGGTGTATAAAATGTAGCACCTAGGCATGCAGACTGCTTCTACAAACATTTGTGAAAGAATGGGCCGCTCTCAGGAGCTCAGTGAATTCCAGCGTGGTACTGTGATAGGATGCCACCTGTGCAACAAGTCCAGTCGTGAAATTTCTTCGCTACTAAATATTCCACAGTCAACTGTCAGTGGTATTATAACAAAGTGGAAGCGATTGGGAATGACAGCAACTCAGCCACAAAGTGGTAGGCCACGTAAAATGACAGAGCGGGGTCAGCGGATGCTGAGGTGCATAGTGCGCAGAGGTCACCAACTTTCCTCAGAGTCAATCGCTACAGACCTCCAAAGTTCATGTGGCCTTCAGATTAGCTCAAGAACAGTGCGTAGAGAGCTTCATGGAATGGGTTTCCATGGCCGAGCAGCTGCATCCAAGCCATACATCACCAAGTGCAATGCAAAGCGTCGGATGTAGTGGTGTAAAGCACGCTGCCACTGGACTCTAGAGCAGTGGAGACGCGTTCTCTGGAGTGACGAATCACGCTTCTCCATCTGGCAATCTGATGGACGAGTCTGGGTTTGGCGGTTGCCAGGAGAACGGTACTTGTCTGACTGCATTTTGCCAACTGTGAAGTTTGGTGGAGGAGGGATTATGGTGTGGGGTTGTTTTTCAGGAGCTGGGCTTGGCCCCTTAGTTCCAGTGAAAGGAACTCTGAATGCTTCAGCATACCAAGAGATTTTGGACAATTCCATGCTCCCAACTTTGTGGGAACAGTTTGGGGATGGCCCCTTCCTGTTCCAACATGACTGCACACCAGTGCACAAAGCAAGGTCCATAAAGACATGGATGAGCAAGTTTGGTGTGGAAGAACTTGACTGGCCTGCACAGAGTCCTGACCTCAACCCGATAGAGCACCTTTGGGATGAATTTGAGCGAAGACTGTGAGCCAGGCCTTCTCGTCCAACATCAGTGTCTGACCTCACAAATGCGCTTCTGGAAGAATGGTCAAAAATTCCCATAAACACACTCCTAAACCTTGTGGAAAGCCTTCCCAGAATAGTTGAAGCTGTTATAGCTGCAAAGGGTGGGCCGATGTCATATTAAACCCTATGGATTAAGAATGGGATGTCACTTAAGTTCATATGCGTCTAAAGGCAGGTGAGCGAATACTTTTGGCAATATAGTGTATATATATATATATATATATATATATATATATATATATATATATATATATATATATACATTTCTAAATAAATGTATATACATAATATACATATAAGACATATTTTATTATTATTGTGGTTGACGACTGATTAGACGATACAAGTCAATTCCTTTTTGCGTACGGTCGGGGGCATGCATGCTTAAATGTGTAAATTTTTTAATTCATTATTTTTGTCAAAGTAATTGCAACTAAATTAAAATGTTACAGTAAATTGACAGCCTTAGTTAAAATTTATACTTTTTCTTCTGAAAATATTGATGACGAGTGTTGCATTCACAGGCGAATGCAAATTTTTGTCCAATAAAATGCCCTCTTGAATAAGAATGTCCCCTCCCCCTTATACCCCCTACTTTTCACTAGCAATTGCAAGTAGCAAATAATGGTTTGCGACTGTGACGTAACCTAAAAGCTATTGGCCTTTTTTTTAAAAAAAAAAGACAAGCCCTTCGATATGCCCAACCCAAACTTCCTGTTTCAATAGGAAATAAGGAAATACTTCAACACTGGAAAGAAAACTGCACTTGTCAAGCAATTTCATAGTGTCTTTAAACATGAAAAGCTTGGTTATACTCTCCAAACAACCACTGGTTCACCACTTATACCCCATATTTTCTGTCTTCTCCGAAGACTGTGAGGTGGAGTTGTGAGAATAAAATGCAATTTTCTCTTTAAAGGTCAATGTTTTAAATGTTCCATTTGCACGGTTTATGAGAAAGGTTTCGCTTGATTCGCATGAATATTTAACAAGCCACGATAAACAGCTTAACCTGGATTTATCACAGACTCTGTGGCTTTTATGCCCATGTCTTGGTAGTAAAGAATATCCATTAAATCAGAGATCTTTATATGGCATGCTTTTAAAGTATAACATGCAATATTTCATTACATGTAAAGCAGAGGATTGTGCTACAAATTTCAGTGGTGTGCTGTGTGTTAGTGCATTTGTGTGTGTGTGTGGTTGCCTGTACAGCACACCCACCCGTTGTCAGCTTAGCTCCCCTTCTGGGTAACACCCCTGGCCTAAAAAGGCAACACAAAATGCCATTGCTGCCGCAAACTCTAAGAATAAACTACACAGTCCAGTCACAGATAAGGTTACCTTGAAACATGTCATCCCCTCTGCCCCATGTTTTCTGACCCACACACATCATGGGTTGGTAACAAACAGAAGGACAACTAAAGGGCTTAATTTGCACTTTTGCACTCATTTGAAAGTGTATACAATAATTTCTTGGATGTTAGGAGGCACTGACCATTTGAGGCTGTGTGCATAGGGGTTTTTCCTAAGCTACTTACAGCAACAGGTGCCAAATTTTTTGCTTCCCTGTGGGGGGTCCTGGCACAAATGCAATTTTTATCGTGACTCTTACAGGAAAGGCACAGAAAGACAGCGTGGTGCTTCCCATCAGAAAACTATTCCAGACAAGGGAATTTACTCTGCTTACAGGCTGTTAGTGCATGAGAGACATGGAAGGTATGGAACTTAATTTAACAATGTTAAGTTTATTAAATGTTACACTATATGTGAAGTAAACATTGCTTCTACCAGTATACTCTCAAATACTACAAGTTAACAGTCCCTATGACTCAGGCATCTACTTTGCAGAGGTGTTTCATGCTTGAAAGCTGCTAAAAATACACCATATCATATGGCTCTATTGGTATCTGTACTCCTTTGAAGTTAGCCTGTGATGTTAGCTTTTTAAGGGTTTTAGGCTAGAGCTAGCCACTCGATTATGGTTCAGTCAGCTTGACAGGAAATATATTTAATTCACTTTATGTATCAATGTCTCTTCCGTGTATTTTCATGG
This sequence comes from Myxocyprinus asiaticus, assembly GCF_019703515.2. Lineage (NCBI taxonomy): Eukaryota > Metazoa > Chordata > Actinopteri > Cypriniformes > Catostomidae > Myxocyprinus > Myxocyprinus asiaticus. Next base: position 9,530,574 of record NC_059368.1, on the reverse strand, counting down.
TAGCTGATATCATTCAAATCGAAGATTTAAAAGTGAACGATGCAATGCTAAGAGGTCTTCCCAACGTACAAACTCTGTTTCAAAACCTCGTGAACTACACGATGCTAACCATAATAGAACAGGCAGCAAAACAAAAAGGGCACCACACAGGAGATCTGACTCACAACTGGTTCCAAAAGAGTTTGACATTAGCATGTTGCTAATGACAAAATACTCAAATACTAGGCATATAATTACATAGCACACTCGATTATTGGGTAAAATTACTATTTTTATCAATATTTTTTAGTATAGAATGAAATATACTTTTATTTATATAATTTTTTAATAGAACATTACAACTTGTACAAACAAGAGTAGGTGCATAGAACAATTTTAAGAAGGTTGACAGGGGTACACGTAGAAAATAATAATGCAAAATTGAATTGACAAATTGCATCATAGAAAAAAATTGTACTTAGTGCTTAGTGACTGTACAAATTGCAGTGCTCGTATTGCTTTCATATTTGTACTTTTTTGATGTATGTTTTTTCAAAGTATGTTTTGATTTAAATTTGTAATTGTTAAAATAAGCTATTTTTTTCCGTACATTTGAGTTTATGCATGTAATAATGACTCATTATAATGTAGTAATAATATACAGGTGCATCTCAATAAATTAGAATGTCGTGGAAAAGTTCATTTATTTCAGTAATTCAACTCAAATTGTGAAACTCGTGTATTAAATAAATTCAATGCACACAGACTGAAGTAGTTTAAGTCTTTGGTTCTTTTAATTGTGATGATTTTGGCTCACATTTAACAAAAACCCACCAATTCACTATCTCAACAAATTAGAATACATCATAAGACCAATAAAAAAAACATTTTTAGTGAATTGTTGGCCTTCTGGAAAGTATGTTAATTTACTGTATATGTACTCAATACTTTGTAGGGGCTCCTTTTGCTTTAATTACTGCCTCAATTCGGCATGGCATGGGGGTGATCAGTTTGTGGCACTGCTGAGGTGGTATGAAGCCCAGGTTTCTTTGACAGTGGCCTTCAGTTCATCTGCATTTTTTGGTCTCTTGTTTCTCATTTTCCTCTTGACAATACCCCATAGATTCTCAATGGGGTTCAGGTCTGGTGAGTTTGCTGGCCAGTCAAGCACACCAACACCATGGTCATTTAACCAACTTTTGGTGCTTTTGGCAGTGTGGGCAGGTGCCAAATCCTGCTGGAAAATGAAATCAGCATCTTTAAAAAGCTGGTCAGCAGAAGGAAGCATGAAGTGCTCCAAAATGTCTTGGTAAACGGGTGCAGTGACTTTGGTTTTCAAAAAACACAATGGACCAACACCAGCAGATGACATTGCACCCCAAATCATCACAGACTGTGGAAACTTAACACTGGACTTCAAGCAACTTGGGCTATGAGCTTCTCCACCCTTCCTCCAGACTCTAGGACCTTGGTTTCCAAATGAAATACAAAACTTGCTCTCATCTGAAAAGAGGACTTTGGACCACTGGGCAACAGTCCAGTTCTTCTTCTCCTTAGCCCAGGTAAGATGCCTCTGACGTTGTCTGTGGTTCAGGAGTGGCTTAACAAGAGGAATACGACAACTATAGCCAAATTCCTTGACATGTCTGTGTGTGGTGGCTCTTGATGCCTTGACCCCAGCCTCAGTCCATTCCTTGTGAAGTTCACCCAAATTCTTGAATCGATTTTGTTTGACAATCATAAGGCTGCGGTTCTCTCGGTTGGTTGTGCATCTTTTTCTTCCACACTTTTTGCCAGCTTCTTTGGCAATGAATGTTTGTGGCTTACCCTCCTTGTGAAGGGTGTCAATGATTGTCTTCTGGACAACTGTCAGATCAGCAGTCTTCCCCATGATTGTGTAGCCTAGTGAACCAAACTGAGAGACCATTTTGAAGGCTCAGGAAACCTTTGCAGGTGTTTTGAGTTGATTAGCTGATTGGCATGTCACCATATTCTAATTTGTTGAGATAGTGAATTGGTGGGTTTTTGTTAAATGTGAGCCAAAATCATCACAATTAAAAGAACCAAAGACTTAAACTACTTCAGTCTGTGTGCATTGAATTTATTTAATACACGAGTTTCACAATTTGAGTTGAATTACTGAAATAAATGAACTTTTCCACAACATTCTAATTTATTGAGATGCACCTGTATACATTTTATATATATAAATACACACACACACACACACACACACACACACACACTGGCGGCCAAAAGTTTGGAATAATGTACAGATTTTGCTGTTTCAGAAGGAAATTGGTACTTTAATTCACCAAAGTGGCATTCAGCTGATCACAAAGTATAGTCAGGACATTACTGATGTAAAAACAGCACCATCACTATTTGAAAACAGTCATTTAGAATCAAATCTAGACAGGCCCCATTTCCAGCAGCCATCACTCCAACACATTATCCTTGAGTAATCATGCTAAATTGCTAATTTGGTTCTAGAAAATCACTTGCCATTATATCAAACACAGTTGAAAGCTATTTGGTTCATTAAATGAAGCTTAACATTGTCTTTGTGTTTATTTTTGAGCTGCAACAGTATGCAATAGACTGGCATGTCTTAAGGTCCATATTAGGTCAAAAATGGCAAAAAAGAAACAGCTTTCTCTAGAAACTCATCAGTCAATCATTGTTTTGATGAATGAAGGCTATACAATGCTTGAAATTGGCAAAAAAAAAAAAAAAAAATTCATACAAAGGTGTACACTATAGTCTTCAAAGACAAAGGACAACTGGCTCTAACAAGGACAGAAAGAGATGTGGAAGGCTAGTTTGAGAAATAGACGCCTCACATGTCCTCAGCTGGCAGCTACATTGAATTCTACCCGCTCAACACCAGTTTCATGTACAACAGTAAAGAAAAGGCTCAGGGGTTCAGGCCTTATGGAAGAATTGCAAAGAAAAAAACACTTTTGAAACAGAAAAACAAAAAGAAAAGGTCTGAGTGGGCAAAGAAAAGCAGACATTGGACAACAGATAATTGGAAATGAGTGTTATGGATCTTAACCCCATTGAGCTTTTGTGGGATCAGCTAGGCTGTAAGGTGCATGAGAAGTGCCCGACAAGCCAGCCACATCTATGGCAAGTGTTACAGGAAGCGTAGGGTGAAATGTCACCTGAGTATCTGGACAAACTGGCCAAGGATCTGCAAAGCTGTCATTGCTGCATGTGGAGGATTTTTTGATGAGAACTCTTTGAAGTAGTTTAAGTTTTTTCAAATTGTAATAGTAATTTTTCACATTATTGACTATACATTGTGATCAGTTGAATGCCACTTTGGTGAATAAAAGTACCAATTTCTTTCCATAAGAGCAATATTTATATATTATTCCACATTTTGGCTGCCAATATATATATATATATATATATATATATATATATATATATATATATATATATATATATATATATTGATATCAATTGATAATGATAAAAAACAGTAAATATATATGTATATATATATTGTATCTTATCATTATCAATTGATATACTGTACATTTTAACAATATTACTTCTTCAAAAACAAATATATAATTTTTTTTTTTGGATATTCTTTAATTAAATTCTTTGCTAAATAATCATACTTTAGGACAATCCCAATATATATATATTATATTTATAGCAATTTATTTGATCTAAGTTTATCCGTTATAAACATTTTTCTCACCTCTTTTTGGATTTATTGTCGCAATGCATTCTGCGATAGCATTCTACGCAAAGAATACATGCAGTGCAATCTAGTCAAACTGAGGAATCTTAGGAAGTAGCATAATGAAGTTACCTACCTTTTGAAGTAGCTCACTTTTTTTTTTCTTTTTTTTTTTTTTTTGGAACAGTTTAGAAAAGATCCTGTCATTTTTGAAAGCCATTGATCAAGTAAAAAAAAAAAAAAAAAAAGCCAGTTATTGACAGCAAAGACCTGCAAAAATGAATCTCAGTCCTGCAAAGACAACTAAATTTGATATTCTGGTTAAACTGTGAAATGTCTCTCAGAGTGACCTGAATAAATCATATTTAAAGTGACACTTGAGGCAATAGCATTGCAGACTATTGTTTAAACCACAGCAGTGTGTTTTTCATTCTCTTAACAGCTCTCACTTACTAAACTGGGATTAGTTGCCATGAATATCCACCCAATGATCTGAGGACAAAGTCTTATATTAAAATCAGCAGAGAAAGGAACAATTCATGTGCCATTCTGTTTCTGTTGAACAATTCTTCTGCTGCCATTCTGTTTACAATGCAGCCAGTGGTTGAAGTGGAAGTTTCAAGCCTGTTTATTTGCACACTGTGATGCCATGGAAAGATTTCTCCTGAGTGTACATTATCTGTGATCTTATTTGTCTGTACAATCAGTTACAGGTACTTCTAGACAGACTGCAGCGGCAAGGTTGTGATAACACTCAGAAACATGCACCAAAACACTGCTCCAAAATTTTTCGCCATCCATAACGGATAAGTGTTGTTTTAATTGTGTTGAGCTGAAACTAATCATGTGGTGTCTGTGGAGAGCTACTTGAGTCAGCATTTGGATGGGACCTCTAATCCCAAGTTTGACAACAGAAACCAGTATGAAGAGTTCCAACAGGTGGTATTAGTTCGGTGTGTGATGCCTGGATCAGAACAGAGTTTTTTTCTGCAGAGTAAACAACCACTGTCCCATCTTGGCTCAGATTCACAATAGATCATCCACTAAAAACATTTCAGAAATCGTAAACACAATCACAACATCTTATACGTGAATCAATCATTTACAATGACTTAAGTTGACAATATTGGCACAAATCAATACAAGGGGTCTTGTAAACAGCGGCAGATATAAAGGTTACAAGAAATCTTTGAGCAGCAATTCAAGCAAAGCTGCTACAAGAATTTATATCCATTTAGAACTGAGGCTTTTAAATGTGCTCCAGCCAATAGATGACAGAGCGCCAGCATTTCTCATGTGGCCTTGGAGATGTTTAAACAATGAAATATTGCCATTGCAAATGTGCACCCTACCTACAGCCAAGTTCTATTTAATCTCTCTCTCAGGCAATGCATTGATAAAGCAAGCATCCATACAGTCTAGCTGTCTTTGACTCTTACATCATATCTACACTGAAAATGAGTGACGCGACAGAACCGAACTACTGTATTTGAGCCAGCCTGATCTAATGAAAATGTTGTGTCCATAACATAATTTAAAAAAGATTATATTCATAGTTCATTACATGTATCACAGCAGTTCCAAGGTAAAATGTCCATTGTGCGGCACTAAAAGTGAGTTATATTTTCTATATTTTAAGGTTAATGCTCTATTGAGTTTTAAATGAACAAAACCAACCTCCCCACCAAGTGCATCATGCATTTATGATACTTTCGGCTCTCGCTTCGACTCACGTTCATTTCAGGATTAAACCATGCATCACAAATGCAACGCTCTATCAATTAAGCTACCCCACATTTTTATTCCATTCAAAAAAGCATATAAATGTAGTTGGCTATATAATGCAAACGTTAAAATGTATCGCCTTGTAAGTCATGTGCTGTATACAAGTGTTTTGATGTCACAACATAGCATTGTGTGAGGAACAGGGTGAAAAGTGTTTATGAACTGATAAGCTGCAGTTTTACTGGTAATTTGTTTGAAAAGGAATAAAAATCATTGTTGTTGTGGCACCTCTAGTGTTTTGATAAGAAAAGTGCTGCGATATCTACAACAAGCCACGTAAAAATAATAATAATTAAAAAAAAATGTAGGTATAGTGACATCATTCTATGAAAGGTTGCATTGAGCACACTGCAAAAAAATAAAATAATAAGAATTTTCTTAGTATTTTCTCTTGTTTTCCAGTCTAAAATATCTAAACATCTTTAAAACATAAATGTACATCAATCTGCGGATGCGTCAAATGCTAATCGCTCCCATTATAATCTACTTGACAAGCAAAATTGCATAAGATATTAAGACTTTTTTTCAGAGAATACCTTCTTAGATTTATGCTTAAAGCAAGAAAAAACTATTTGCCAATGTGGTAAGAAAAATAAACTTTAGATATAAAGATAAAAATAAGCACATCCTCACTAAATTTTGTTAAATGTATGATTGACACAGAAAAAAAAAAAAGCCAATGGTTAAAGAAAACATTACTTAATTTGAGAAATACTGTAAGTCTTACGATCTTTTGCCTCTCTAGTAACGTTATCTTGTTTTAGGAATATGTACTGTAAATCTGTTTACTGGAAAACAAAAACAAAATATTGAAGAAAATTATGTTTTAAAGTGCATTATTTGGATAGTTGACCGACGGCTGCTGGAAAAACCAAGTCATTTTAGCTTAACGTGTTTAAACTGGTTATGGAACAAGGTAACTGGTTTGATACTGGTCCAGGGTGGTCTACCAGCTCTAAACAGAGTAACCAAGGCTTTTACACCACCAGTTAGTAGTCTAGCTGATCAACCATCTACTGATGAGCTAATGACCATAAATCATCAGCATGGATCATCTAGTAACCACGTAGAAACCTACATCTGAAGGTACAGTAATTGTTATTTTACCTGGATTTTCCAGCAAGGATCTTGTTTTGTTGCCTTGCTATGCTGCTAACCTGAAGGGTTGACCCGATTGTACAGATACATTTCTAAAGCTTTATCTGTCCCTACAGCGCGGTCCTCCACCATCACGACTACCATAGTTGAGAGCAAGAACGATGTGAACGCACAGCCCGTTCGTTCGTCCAAACGCACCATGACAGATGACCTGCACTCCACGTTTAGCTCCCCCATGGCCTGGATTCTGGTGCTGGCTCTCATTGTAACCTGGTCAGCCGTGGCCATTATTATGTTTGACCTGTTGGACGCCAAAGGCCTTGAAGGTAGGTCCTGCTCTTTTATCTTTCTCCACTGCACCTGAGTTCTCAGTTGTTTCTCCAAGTTTTAATCCTTCTCTGGGGTGTTATTTTGGTCCAATTGTCCTGAATCTGTTGTAGGTTGAGTGGAGCAGTTGATAATGATGTTCCTGTTTGGGGGGGTTTATTACAAGATATTCACTTACACTCTCAGCTTATGGTAAAACAGGTCTAAGATGGGGCATAATTGGATGCTTGAAAGAGAATTTAAAGAGTCTTCAGAATGCGATAATGCTCAGCTTGTTTTCTCGCTGGAAGTTTATCAGCAGGGCCACAGGGCAAATGTGTGTGTGTTCTAAGAGCGGGAGGGGGGAGGTTATTGACTGGTTCCTGATAGCATTGACAGTGACAAAGATAGATAGGATGTCCTGTTGGCTGGCCGCTATCAGCCACAGTTGCATTCACTTCAATCAAGAGCAATCAGAGAGAAAGGGAGCTAAAATGGTCTTGCTATGTGTCTTTCTAGAACACTGTATTTCCAACTGATGATACATTAGAGCAGTGTTTTACAACTGGTTTTGTTTCAGTATCCAGATTTTACACTCATGGGAACACAACACAGTACCAAAATCATTCATCGAACAAAAGTAATCAAACACTGAAATTTCTTAAATTTGATCTTGAACTGCATTTGACAGTTTTAGTTTCTAAATGTCTTTTGAATTTTAATGGTTTCATGTTCTCGGCAGCCAATAAATAATTAAACGCACGAGAATGTTGACGAGAAAATTCCGCAACTGGGCCCCCTCCCCAGGAGTTTGGAGCCCCCCTGCTGACCAGGGGCCTGCGGTAGCAGGGGGGCTCCAAACTCCCGGGGGGTGGTGGGCCCAGTCGCAGAATTTTCCCGTCAACATTCTCGTACAAACCTAGGTAAGCCCGTGCATTAATGCGGCCCTGGCCATCTCGTACGAATTATTACGAGTTGCTATGAGACTATGTTGCACAAACCATGTATATCCTTGCTACAAGTGGACATGTATTTAAAGTTGTCGTGACCCAACAGTTGAAAACCACTGCATTAGAATGAATTGTCCATCATTGATTCAAAGAAATGATAGAATGGTTGTTTTCAGTGCTGAATTGTTTAATACAAGATTGATATCATCAGTTTTTAGAGTGATTCAGTAGTTTCATAATGACAATTTTGAGCTGTTTCAACTGTTGTAAAAATTGTCATTGTTTAGATGGATTGTTTCACTGTCATTGAATTCTCACAATCACATCTCATTCACAGTCCATCAAAAGCTCTAGAACACAAACACCCCTGCTGAGAGAAACAGCTTAAACCAGCTTAAGCAGGTTTGCTGGTCTAAGCTGGTTTAAGATGATCTAGCTAGTCTCCCAGTCTGGCCAAGCGGGTGTTTAGCTGGTTGGATTGCTGATCTCCCAGTCTGACCATCTGAGAAGAGGCCAAAATCCCTCTAAAACCAGCAAACAGACCAACTTGACCAGGCTGGGATACCAGGTTTTGTTTTAGCAGGGACATTAACCCATTTTTTGAAGTCTTTTCAAAAAGGACACACATGATTTTCATTCCATGTATTTTACTACACCTCCCCACACTAGGAGTCATTGTTACATATATTTATTTCTAATAAATTTCCTTCCTTTTTTCACCCTGTCCATCACCATGTGTCATCTTGTTGCCATCCAATAAAAAGCCCATACATTACACTGTGACGACCCCTGTTTACCACCTGGTAAAGACTCTCTGCCTGCAGTTTAGTACTAATGCCTGTTCATGTGTGTGTGTTTGTGTGTGTGTGTGTCTATGTGTGTCCGTGTGTGTTTTCTGCATGTAAAGAGGGAGCAACTGCCACTCTCATCTCAAACTGCCGTTGGACATGCAAATTTACTGATCCACCAGTCTGTCAAATACATGACATCACTTCCTCTAGACTGTCATGCAACTCATTCAGTGTGACACTACACCTTTGGCTTCATCATAGTGACAAAGTGAATTGTAGGACAGGTTCACTTTGAAAGCAGATTGCCTTGGCATTATGGTAATAAAGAGCAATTGCTTCATATTTCAGACACCTGATCAGGTTTTACACTCATTTCGATCACTTTCACAGACAGTCCAGTCCAGAAGTGCTTTTATATGACAACGTAGAGCTATGCAATCAATGTACGGTATGTCTGTACATCTTACAAAAGTCATTGCAACAAAGGTGTTGTGTCTCCTGAATATAAGAGAATGCCTGTTTTTCATAAATTGCAGTGCACATATATTTTTGTTTATTTAATCTCAAAATGCAATATACATTGGTGTCAGAAAGTCCAAATTGAAAATCTGGGATTCAAAATCTGATTTATACCTGGAAATAAACAAAGTTTTAGGATAATAATAATAATAATAATAATAAAAACAATGATGTAAAATGAATTAGAACAAATATTTGAAATTCACTTATCAAATAAGATTTTGATGACTGCTATATACTGAACACTGTAAACCCTAATGTTGTCATTACTGGCAAAATCAATGTGTCTTAATTAAACATTACTTGAAATGTCAAGTTTTGGTCTTATAACTTATTATAACTAATATTCTAAGGTCCTTGAAAAATCTATTAATTTAAGATTATAAGTATTAGTAACTCAAACTATTGACTACAAAACTGAGGCCATAAGGGAATACTCACAATGTCTTATGCTTGAATTATTTAATCATGTTTCCTTAGTCAATAGTTGTTATTAAGAATGCAGTTGCTAGCTCTTTTGAAGTATTATTTATGTTGTTTCATTGCAAATACGTAGTTGTTTCTTATGATATCCATTAGGGTGCACTGAAAACCCTAATAAGTTGACTGTACTCAATTGATTAAGTAAACTCGTTCTGTCAAGTAAATTGAGCAATGACATCTTCAAAAGTTGTGTAATTAAGTTCACTTAAGTTGGTGATCATATAGAATGAGTTAACTAGATGTAAGTAGACTTAACTCAGATTTGATATTTAAATGTTGTTGTGTCAGTTTAATAATAATTGAATAGACTCAAAATTAGGTGATACAATAACATAGCTTAATAATGAAGATTATAACTGATTCTAGGTCAGTCATTAAATAAACTTATTTCACCACAGAAATACATAGGCACCAGTACTTCAATTGCACATGCACAAGGAGAACTGAGATAGAGTGAACAGATCACACAGATCATCCTCATGGCGACATCACACCAAAACAACAGAAATAATAGAAAGATAAAACCTCTATGAATTCTTAATAACTATTTTAAAGCCCCTTTTAGTTCCCTTAAACATAATTGAATAATTCAAGCGCAAGGCATTGTGGGTATTCCCCAGAGGCCTCAATTTTGTACTCAGTAGTTTGAGTTACTAACACTTAAAATCTTAAGTCTATGGATTTTTAAGAAAAATAAGTTCAAGGAACTGAGATATTTGATTTATAAGCCCAACACTTGACATTTCATGTAATGTTTCATAAAAAACAACTTGATTTTTCCAGTGTTTACAGTGTGATCTGTGTCCCCTTTGGTCAAGTTGGACCCATTTCTCCTTGTGCAACTGATGAAAAAGGCATATATGCATTTCTGTGGAGAAATAGGTTTATTTGATGATTGACCTAGAATAAGTCATAATCTTCATTATTTAAGCTGTGTCATTGTGCCATTACTCAATTCAATTGAGGGAATGAGTTTACTCAATCAATTGAGTAGAGGCAACTTATTAGGTTTTCAGTGAATAAATAAATCTTCTACATTTTTATAAGAATACCACAGATCTTCAGATTTTGCATAATTATATACAGTCTCTGTGTGTGTGTGTTTAAATAGAAATATTTTAAATGGAAGCATTTTCACAATTAGTCTCAGATTTTTGGCCCCCACTGCATTTGCCATGTAAAACAACACATAATTTATAGTTATAAATGTTGCTGTACATTAAAATAAAATAAAAGTAACTTAAGCTCAAGAGATAAATAAAAGCTTCTCACCTGTTATAAAACTACAATGCATTTCAGACATAAATTCACCTGCCTTATATATCAGTGTATGCACTTTGGGCCTACAGTGTAGAGCCTAATACATAAAATAATCATCAAAATGCTTGCGGCACTGATATTCCATCATCAGAACTTGAATGAAATTTTTGCCAGTGAAATAAAAGAGCATTACTGGCTTCCAAAATGCAAAATGCTCCAAAAATCCTACACAAGGACATATTGGCAAGAATCTAAAATTCTCAGAACAAACATATGTTCAACATTTCTGATTCAAAGCAATCATTTTGAAAGAGAGTGAAATGTACTTTAAACCATAATTTTATGTGAGCCAGCATGACAACAATATGCTTGTTGCCAATTGCTCCCTTCCACCCTATGAAATTCAACATCCATGTGTTTACGTCTCCTTGTGATATTACTTTCAATCAGCCTCAAATTATTCACTTCAATCAATTAATTTAATGCTAACATCGATAATTATGCTTTGAAAGCACTGTAGTTTAATTTATTAACTGTGTGGTATTGAACAGCCACTGCTCCTTGCCATGCAGAATGATTTGATTTTTTTTTTTTTTTTTCATATTAAATGCATTGAGCAAAACAATGATTTTTTTACCTGTAGAATATTAATGCCATATTCTATGTTGCAGATTTCTCGTGTTCTTTTCAGGACAAGGAATATATACTTTAATTTTCCTCTCAATGCACAACTAAGCATTGATTGGCTCCTGGAGAAATGGCCCAGTAGGCTACGTGATGCAGAATCATGGGGAGGAAGTTGGTGCTTTGGCCCTTCTTAACACAGTCTTTACCATTTGCTTTCAGGTGGTCTGTAGTACACAATGAAACCAAAACATAGAAGAAAAATTACTACTATCAATTACATTGAATGGCAAGAATGTTGTGATAACAATTAAAGTTACTGAAAGCCACTGGTCATTTATCAAGGCTAAACTGACACCACCAACACTGCAAATAAATCTTTTTCCTTATCAGTATTTTTTTATCTTGACTTCCAGTAAAAAAATCTAAACATCCTTAAAGCAAGACAAATTGACTTGAAAAGCAAAATTGCATAGGACACCTGTTTTCACAGAGTGTTTCTCAAATTAAGTTTATTTTTCATACATCATTGGCCATTTGTATTTAACAAAATGTCATGAGATTTATGTTTAAAAGTCAATGGCTTAAGAAACTTAATTCAAGACATATTCTTTGAAAACTAGTTACAATTTTGCTTCTCAAGTAAATGTATCACTAATTTAAGTTAATTTAGTGCAGGGCACTAATTTATGTCACATGTATGATGAGAAAATAAAGATCAACACTGTTTGTGTAAACAAACTTACTGTACATCATTGGTATCTAGCATCCATTTAATGCTCCCTTGGTGGAGAGCTGATGGAGAGCTGTGATGATGAAAAGCGAAGTAGAGCTCAGAGGATTGTGCTGTGAGGGTGCTTGAAGGGTGCACCTTTCCTCACTTTCAAGAAAGGATTCAAAGACGACTGTCTTCTCTAGAGTTCCCTAGTTCTCTGTTGGAAAAGCATCCCTCTCTCATGCCTGTGTCTCTAAGATCTGGAATAGTCTAGTGCCTTCTTTTTGCCCAGGAGAGTCACGTGACTGGGTTACTCAAAAGCATTTGGTACACAGCTCCAATTGCTTTCTAAGCACCTGCATCAAGGTTCCTAAGAATTGCAACAAAACTGAAACAAAGTATAAAATTGATTTGAAACTGTAATGAGTGGTAAAATAGAACCTGCTGTCAGTCTGTTCTTGCCACAACAAACTGAGGATCTATCGGTAACACTTTACAATAAGGTTCCATTTGTTAACATTAGTTAATTACAATAGTTAACATGAACTAACAATGAACAATACTTTTACAGCATTTATTAATCTAATGTTAATTTCAACATATACTAATAAATGTTTAAAATCAAAAATTTGTATTTGTTAACATTATTTAATGCACTATGAACTAACATGAAATAGCAATGAGAATAATAGATGCTGTAAGACAATAAAACAATAAGAAATGCTGTAAAAAATGTTTTCATTTTTTGTGCATGATACCTAATGCATTAAATTAATGTTAATGAATAGCACCTTATTGTAAAGTGTTACCAATCTATCTTTATAAATTAGCAAAAGATTATCATGCACTGTACAAAGGTAATAAAATCCATTTTGATAACTCAACAACAACAGTGAAAAAAAAAAAAAAAAAAAAAAATGTTTTATGTTTCTTGCCCAATTGGCAAATTATTTTATCTGGTTTTAATCGGAAATCTAACAAAATTTAGTGTTTATACTGAAATCTTTCACTTTTGATAGCAGACTTCGATATTTTGGCAAATTTGAGCACAGGCTGAAACATTGTTAATCTCTTCTGATATTATAGAGAAGACACATTTTTCTCAGGAGAAACATTTGAGAAGCAGAAATCTCCATTTTCTCTCCATTTGCTCTATTTTCCTTTACTATGGGTGAACAAATCACACCCAAGCACCGAAAATGTCACATTTTGAGGGCAATACTGAATGTCCATGAAGTAAAAGTTAATCAAACAAATGTCACTGAATTCATCAGTACACATTTGCATTTCTATGTAAAGGAGATGTCACAATTACGCTGTGTGGCTTGAATGTTGATGCAACTGGACACAGGCATGAGAAAAGAGAATGCATATTTTCCATTGAACCATTATATGCTTTGAAACCCAAAAATGTTACTATACAGTGGCTTAATACATTGCATACCAAGTATTTTGTACTTGATTTTATTTTTCACAAAATGTTGTTTGCTGTTTCTTTTTCTACCAAAGTGTGTCTTGTTTTCACTATGCTATGAAAAATTACATTTCTCTTCACACCTTCCGTGTGACTCGGTGCAAATAGTGTGATTGTGTTTTATTTATAATGATGGCTTAATGTGCCTGCTATAAACTCGACTCCAGTTCTGAGCATGCTCACTGGACTATTCATTTGGAGTGTGTATGTGTGTGTGTGTGTGTGTGTGTGTGTGTGTGTGTTGGGGGGGGGGGGGGTTATGTGTTGCTATCCCACTCCTCTGCTTCTGTGTTTCCCATTTTAACAGGACCTCAGTCGCACCGTGTCAGGAAAACATTAAAGGAGGCAGGCAGCCTTAGAGGCAAGCCATCTTATGTTCCTTTGTATATTTTAAAGTGGTGCTTCTTGAGTGATCTTTATTAGCTTTTAGTGGTTTTATGCAGAATAATATATCTCTTTATTTTTACTTTTCAATTACCTGTAAATGTAATGTAGTATCCTAAATGGCATCTTCAAGTGGCATTCGTAAAGGGTTACATCACCCCTTTTCAATGGCAATGTGAATGTTGTGTAGATTTTTAAAAGGTGAAGTGAGTCGTTTTTGTTTTTTTTATGCAAAAAGTGACAAAATGTATCTGATTAATGGCATGGAGCATGAATCAGTGTTTGGAACAATGCAGAGCTCAACCAATAATCAGTTTTACTAATGTTTTTTACCGATATTTACACTTTCTGATTAATCAGTTAGTTTTTTTTATATATATATATCGGTTTAATATCATTATATTTATGTAAAGTTGTTTTGTGATATAAAAATGTGTGTGTGGCGCGTAGGTACAGTATGTATGCATATACTCTATATAGTATTATCTTAAATATTCATAGGTAAATGTTATGTTTTTATTGTTGTAGATTGATTATTTGGCTACCATTATGCAAAAAAGGCATGAATACAATAATTATTTAATATTGTTTCTGCACATCAGACATGTAAATGTAAAATCCATCCATCCACCCACCCACCCATCATACATCCATCTATCTATCTAATCATCTTATAACATATTGAATTATTGTTATGCAAGTCAATATTAACCTAAAATTATTTTTGATGCTGTAAAGTTTTGCAACTAAATTAGCCTTTTATCTCATTAATGCCTATCTAGTACATTTTTACAAGCTGCCATTAACACATGCTTGGAAATTTTACAATCAGTACTGATCACAGCAGCTGGCTGCTAGAATAGGTTATAATCTAATATAAATTTATTCAGAAGTAGTAAACATCAAGGTGTTTTGATGCTCTAAAAGAGAGGTCTGAGCAGTCAGGAGTCTATGCATGCTGTCGTGTCGCCCCTGCATAATGGCTTCTGGTGCAATGGCTTTGACTCGGGACATGCTGCTTGCCAGCTGATAACGGCAGACAGAGAGGCATAACATGATGATCTGTGGAATATGATGATTATTCCTTTCGATGGACAGGGGAAAGGAGGAAAACCCAAACAGTCTACCCAAATGAAAGTACATTTTACTGACTTGGCAGTTTATATTTGTAGTTGCATACACAATCATACACGTCTTGTCAGTTGGCTGTTTTAGCTGTCATTTGGATGTGTGTATAATCCAAGTTGCTGAATTTGTTATTGAAGATTTCATTCAAGGTTGACAGTACATTGCTCATCTAGTTTACCCAACAAAACAAGTATAGCATATAGTCTTGTTCAATGACAAAAAGGCTCACATCTGTTAGGGCTTTAGTTAGAGCTGAATTTAAATGCCTGTAAGTGAATGTATGTTGAGCATGTGGAAATATGTGTCTCAAGATGCCCTGTCCAAAACATGCTCTTAGGGGGTATACAGCACATCAGCCCTGATCCCATGAAGGCAGTGAACGAGGCCATGGATGACTCCCCTGATTGGATAACGTCAATGTTGACTTTTATGACTAATTTGGTAGCACCAGAAGAGGAGGAGGATGATGAAGGTATATTAATTTGCTGTGGTCTTATCTGCACAATAGCAGCACTATTACATAGTGTTTACTGTAACATCAACATCTCTAAAACAACAGACTAATTCACAGCAATTTGATCTGATGAGCCATTTTGGTCTTTTTCAAAATGTGAGATTGTTTATGACCGCTTCTGGGGTATAAACCTGGTATTCATTGGATTCCCAAAGGGACTGAGGAACATGGTGGATTATATTTGTGTGCAAAGGACATATGCAATTAATGAGAATAAATACCATGTGCAATTATTTTATATAAGCAAGATACATGCTATATTCTGATAGTAATCTTATATTAGTAGATCATAGGTACATTTTAAATGTGTTTCAAAACAGTAATATTAAAGAATGGGTCACTATTTTACAGCTTTACATCACAGCGAAGAGATTTGAGAAAGGAGAATGAGGAATTTTCTTCCTGGAACTGTCGACCTTAACTCAGTGTGCCACATGTGTGTGATTCTACAAAATAATAAAAATCAAACAAAAATTTACAACCCACATTTCTGTCTACTCTCTTATCAGGTATTGCTGGTATCTTGTATATTTTCAATAGTTTTTCAGTGTTTGATTTCCATAAGCTCATACAATTTATACACAGCAACCTTTATTGAATTTTAACCAAAGTGACCTGCAAGTAAGAATACAAGCATTATTGTTAATCAAAACAAGGAGACAACAGTACAAGTAATGCTAATGTACCAAGGTTCAATTAAGAACTAGAAAAGAACAAGTGAATTTTTATTTATATAGCATTAAAAATAAATAATTGCATATAATACATAACAATGATATGCAATACTTTTAAAACAGTGTTTACAAAGTGCTTTACAGAAGACTTACATTACTGTATATAGGGGAGACATGTCCTAAGAGTTTACCACTACTATGAAAATATGAGTTATAAGAAAATAGCTGATGCTGTAGGGATATTTTGATAAACTACAAGGAAAAATGTCACTAAGGGAGTTAGATAATCTCAGTAAACAGAGGACTACTTAGTGAAAATAAAAGCCCAGAGATATCTGACTCTAGCCCCTTTAATTTTGGAAGCTAATGACTCATTGTGGTCTCATTGAGCACGGCTCATATGGCCCTACCTTCGACCACAAAGGCACTTAGAGAGGTCATAAGAAATGTTTATTAAGTGCTCTATCTTCTAGTTCTCATTCCCATTTTGTATCAAGTGTAGGCTGGTAGAATTCATTTTTGATTGATTTCACTGACATTGAATTTAAATCATTTATGCACCCTCATGTATTTCGAAACCTGAAGAACTTTATATGTTAACAGCAGAACATCCAAGCTACTCTTTTCCATACAATGAAAGTAAATGGTGACCATGACTGTCAAGCAAGATGATGTTTCCATGCAAGATTTATAGTGAAAAACAACTTAAATTTAAATTTGTTCCTGACAATATAGTGCACAAGTCATTTGAAATAATTTTAAGACATTTTGTGGTGCCTTTTTGGACCATAACAGCCCCTAGTCCCTTCCACTTATATTGTATGGTAGAGACCATCTTGGACATTCTTCTAAACTTCCCCTTTGATGTTCCACAGAAGAAAGTCATACAGGTTTGGAATGACATGAGGAACAGCAAATGATGACAGAATGTACATTTTTGGGGGAAATCTGCCTTTAAGTACTTGTTTCCAGGTCAACCTGACAATTTAAAATCCTAAAACCAGGTTACTCCACAGTTACTCTCGAAAAAGCAAATAAATGTAAATAACACGTAATAGCAATGTTGGATTTTGTGTTGTAAGAAGAAATGCATTGTTTTATGGAGAACATACAGGTGGATTAGCAAACAAAGCTGCCATCGTTAAAGTTGACACTTTTATTGTAAGCAAATTTGTAGCAATTTGCTTTAGCCAATTTTTTCAGCAAAAAAAAAAACACAACTGCCTATGAGGATTAAATAATGTCAATGAGGTAATTAATCTAAATTTTAATGACATTTACTTATGGGTTAATTAACAGTAACCACTGGTTTCTAATTAATTAAGGAATGCCCACAAATGTCTGAAGATTCATGACTGCAGGCAATTATGCAAGTGTTTTTTAAATGTACAGAATATACAGTACATTTGTAGAATATTGCATTTTGTGGTATAAAGCATTAAAGCAATAGCATACCCCAAAATTAAACTTTTGTCATTATTTTTTCACTTTCTTGTTGTTCCAAAGTCTTTTTTTTTCTTTTTTTTTTTCTGCTGTTGAACAGAAAAGGAGATGTTAGGCAGAATGTTAGCCTCAGTCACTATTCACTTTCATAGCATTTTTTTTTCTTCCATAAAATGAAACTGAATGGTGACTGATCTTAAAGAATAAGTCACCCAAAAATAAAAAATTCTCTCATTTGCTAACCCTCATGACATCCCAGATGTGTTTGACTTTATTCTGTAGAACACAAGAACATATTTTTAGAAGAATATCTCAGCTCTATATGTCCAAACAATGTAATTGAATGGTGGCCAGAACTTTGAAGGTCCAAAAATTACATAAAGGCAGCATAAAACTTCAGTGGTTAAAGCCATGTGATCAGAAGCAATATGATAAAGTAGGTGTAGGTGAGAAACAGATCAATCTTTAAGTCATTATTGACTATGAATCTCCACTTTCACATTCTTCTTCTTTTGTTTTTGGCGACTCACATTCTTTGAATATCGTATATAGTAAAACAGGACTTAAATGCTGATCTGTTTCTCACCCACACCTGTTTTATTGCTTCTGAAGACATGGACTAAACCCCTGCAGTTTTATGGATTACTTTTTTTCTGCCTTTATGTCCTTTTGGACCTTCTGTTCTGGCCACCATTCAATTGCATTGAATGGACCAACAAAAATGAGATATCCTTCTAAAGATCTTCATTTGTGTTCAGCAGAAGGAAAAAAGTCATGCACATCTGGGATGGCAAGTAAATGATGACAGAATTTTTATTTTTGGGCAAACTAAAGCCCCAGAGTTTAAAATTGATTGTCAAAAATAAAATTAATTTGTTTTAAAAGTTTAAGGAGCTGTTGGATCTCAAAATACAACTGCAGTACACATATGCACCATAAACACTTTCAGAAACATCATAAAGAGAGCTAGAGACAGAGAGTGGTACTTATAATAGTGACATTGCCAACATTGCAGAAACAATAACATGCTTGGCTAAGATTCCTTTTAAGTCACCTTGAGATGCTTGTTTAAAATAAATGCACATAGATTGACTGCCACATTGCTTCAATACATTCAGTTATCCAAGTATTCAGGTAGTTCTTTACCATACCAACAGCATTTCTTTTTTAATTTTTTATTTTTTTATGTCTCAGACATTTGCAAGCTACTGAAAGTATTGTAAGACCTCATACATTATGTAAGGCCTCATACATTATAACAGAATTTTAGGAGTTGTGGCATTATGCTGATTGACCACAGAACAAAAAAAGACCACCATACATACATACATACATACATGTAGTACAGTAGGGAATACATATTTACAGGGTTGAGGAGTAACGGAATACATGTAACGGGAATACATATTTAAAATACAAAATATAATTAACTGTATTCCACTACAGTTACAATTTAAATCATTGGTATTTAGAATACAGTTACATTCAAAAGTATTTTGATTACTGAAGAGATTACTTTGCATTTTATTGTCATTTGTTTCATTTAATATTTAGTCCTTTCAGATGGAAAACATTTATACATATAAATGATGCGATCCAAAGTGCATTTGAACAGCGGTGAAACTCTTTCTTATGATGTGTTACATTCATACGAGCAGACAGAGAAGTAAGTTTGAAGTAAGTTTGGAGCAGAAGAAATAGAAATAAACCTTGTGTAAATTGTCAGCTTTATGCTAAGCTAAAATGCTATTTCTAGCCATTTTACATGCAAGTTACCAGGCACAATCATATTTTTTTATCAAGAAAATTCACGTTGGATCATAAATTCTTTTTTCTAGTAAGACCTTTGATATTAGGGCAAAAATCGTGTTCTTGATAATAATGTTTGTATTGTTTTCCTGTAAAAATATCTAAATATCCTTAAAACAAGATCAATTTGATTAATCTTGTTTTAGAAATAACACTGCATGAGAATGTATTTTTAACATGTGTATTTTGTCTTACTGTACTGGCAGAGTTTTTATAGTCAAAACAAGTGAAAAAAATCTACCAGTGCTGAATTTACAGCATGTATTCTATAATCTGTTGTGGAATACATTTCAAAAGTGACCCTCCCAACCCTGCATATTTACAGTATATATACTGTATTGCCTCTTAATGACCTACATATTTATGCATATTCTTTAGCATTTAGTTCACTAACATATAAAGAGGAACACAAGTCTTTGACATAATGAGTCATTAAAAAATTATAATGATTTTAATATAAAACATTTTAGTTCAAAATATAAACTTTATCATACACATATCATTCTTTTTTAAAAACACAATTATATCAGATTTGTTCCACACTCATGACTGTGCCTTTCAAATAGCTCAACTCAACTAGATTCTAGTGTCAAAATTATTGATTTTCTTTCAATTATAGATTGTAAAATCATGGTATAATTTTAGGAGGCTGTAAAATTCACTACATTTTCAATTAAATGTTTACTTCCTATTACCCAAGCAGTGACCTTGAATCTGTTAAGGTTTGTATGTGAGTGATGTCGTGATGGAAAAATCCTATTTTTATATTAATGGCTTTATCATCAATATTTTGAATGAAACAAGAATTTAACATGACAGGAACATGGCATGGTGGGCTTCCCCTTAAAAGGAATTTTCCAGGTTCAAAACAAGCTTATCTTAAGCTCATCAGCCAACTAACAAGCAGTTCATCCAGGATGGACTTCAAAGACATCTGTCATTAATTAATCTTACAGTTCATACACAATCTTTGTTTAAACACTGGCCCTTAACACTTACTTAGTTTACTAATTTTAAACCATGACTTGCACTGCACACAAATAACTAATATTGGCATTATATTCATGCTGTTTAGCCAGAGGGGAACTGGTCCCCACAGTGAGCCTGGTTTCTCCCAAGGTTATTTGTGTTCATTGCCACAGTCGCCTTCGGCTTTCTCACTGGGGTTCTAAATACAATTATTATTTAACTATTTAATTATTTGTTTTAATACGCAATTACACAATGATGACTCAAAGACTTTATAGAGGGATCCTGCTTGCTGTCCACACTGCTCTCTCCCACCTGAGTTCACAAAAGAACACTTATGTGAGAATGCTATTTGTAGACTACAGCTCAGCATTCAACACCAAAGTGCCCTCCAAGCTAGATGAGAAACTTAAACAGCTCACTGTGCAGCTGGATCCTGGACTTCCTGTCAGGCAGACGCCAGGTGGTTAGAATGGGCAGCAACATCTCCTCAACACTGACCCTCAACACTGGAGCCACGCAGGGCTGTGTTCTCAGCCCACTCCTGTATTCCCTGTACACACATGACTGTGTGGCAACACATAGCTCCAGTGCCAGCATTAAGTTTGCTGATGATATGACGGTGGTAGGTCTGATCACTGACAATGATGAAACAGCCTACAGAGAGGAGGTGCACACTTTGATACGCTGGTGTCAGGAGCACAACCTCTCCCTCAATGTCAGCAAGACCAAGGAGCTTGTGGTGGACATCAGGAGAAAAGACAGAGAACACAGCCCCATCACCATCAATGGAGCACCATTGGAGAGAGTCAGCAGCTTCAAGTTCCTCGGTGTCCACATCACTGAGTAACTCACATGGTCCGTCCACACTGAGGCTGTTGTGAAGAAGGCTCATCAGTGCCTCTTCTTCCTGAGACGGCTGAGAAAGTTTGGAATGAACCACCACATCCTCACACGGTTCTACACCAGCACTGTAGAGAGCATCCTGACTGGCTGCATCACTGCCTGGTCCAGCAACAGCACCACCTCAACTGCAAAGCCCTGCAAATGGTGGTGTGAACTGCCAGACACATCATTGGAGGTGAGCTTCCCTCCCTCCAGGAAATATATACCAGGCAGTGTGTGAAAAAAGCTCGGAGGATCATCAGAGACTCCAGCCCCCTGAGCCATGGGCTGCTCTCACTGCTACCATCAGGCAGGCGGTATCGCAGCATCAGGACCCGCATCAGCCGACTTCATGATAGCTTCTTCCCCCAAGCAATCAGACTTTTGAACTCTTGATTGATCACGATACATATATCAGCACCGCACTTTATTAGCCTCAGACTGGTCTCACATTTTATACTCAACACAACACATCATATTTATTTCCACTGATTACATGGGGGGGGGTATATATTTTTGTATAAATACAGTGTATTTTTATTGTATACAGTCTTCTGATTTTGTGTATACTGTATTTTGTATATTATTAGGTGTATATTGTGTTGTGTAACAGATGTGTAAACTGTGTTATGTGTAAATCAGATGTTTATTGTAATTGTCATACTTCTATGTTGCTTGGAACCGCACCCAAGACTTTCACCCACTGTTGCACTTGTGCATATGGTTGAGTGACAATAAAGGGATTTGATTTGATTTGATTTGATGAAGTGGTCATAAGACACATTTGCTTTGAACATTTGGTAACACATTAGTTTAGGGATCAGAAATTAGACAGTAATTAGAGACTAATAATTGTACTTTGGAATTATACGGTATTTATTAGGCCTTTGTTCGCTGATTTCTTACCCTTGACAAATAGCCTCTTTACATTTGGTGTTTCCTAACAATTAACTTATTAGGTAAAAGCAAAAGATACCAATAGCTAGTAAGGTGCAAAATACATCCTATATAGGTTCTCATTACACTATGTGAATGTACAACTTATAAGTATAAAACAAATATAGAAGACAGTGTTAGATGCTATTTGCACCCCTAATTAAATAATACCATACAGTATATGGGCATCACTGCAGCATATTTATTGTGTTTATTTAGAGTCCCACAAACACCCTACACCAACCCTTACCCGTACACCTAACCTTCCCTGCTTTGTTGAAATATTATATTCAACATGTATTTCATACTTATAAGCCACACATTCACACAGAGTACTGAGAACCTATAAAGGATGTATTTTGCATCATACTAGCTATTGATATGTTTTGCTTTTAGCTAAGAAATTCATTGTTATGACAAAAGAAAATATAAAGGGGCTATAAAGCAAGAATAAGAAATCAGCCAATAAAGGCTTCATAATCATAATCAGAATCAGAATGAGCTTTATTGCCAAGTGTTCTCACATACACAAGGATTTTTTTTGGGGTAATAAATACGTTATAATGCCAAACAAGACTATAACTAGTCACTTACACGTGTAATTATTCGTCATGAATTACTGTCTAATTTCTGATCCCTAAACTAAAGTGTTACTGAACATTTGTATTGTAATATTTAGAAAATAAAATATTTAATAAAATCAACAAAACCACAAAACATTATTTCAGATGTTAAAGAGTCAGCTTAAACTTGCTCACATTAAAATGTACATTGGCCTCAGAGGAAACACTCAAAAATGAACAAAGTAACAGCTCTACCAAAGGCTAGGCACTGGTACTGTAAATTATGGATTTTTACTCATTTGTGTTCTGAGAATGTACGAAGTCAAAGGAACGTTTATTATAAGGAATTATGCATTAAGAATACCCTTATAATGCATTATAAATACAGGTTTCATCGTATTATAATGCATCATAATCTTAAAAGTTATAACCATAAATAGGTATTATATCATGTTATAACTGTTGTTACAATTATTTATGAGACAGTACAACATATTATAAGGTTTATTATAAGGCATTCTGCATGCATTATAATGCTTTAAGAACAAGCTTATAATGCATTATAAATACATGCTTCATAGAAAGTGTTACAAATACGTTTTATTGTGAGACTCAGTCTAGTTTATGGGGTTTCACATAATTCTGGCCCATTTATCTTCATGAATGAACTCGATTTGGCCTTATATTAATTTCTTATGCATTTTAAAGTCAGGGGTTCTGAATAAAAAAATAAAAAAATAAAATAATAATAATAATAAAAAAATTATAATTTGGTTTAGTCAGCCTTATGTGTTCCTGTAGCTCAACTAGTAGAGCATGGCCAAAGTCATTAATTAGATTTGCAGGGAACACACGAAAGAATCAATTAAAATGTGTACACTTTGGATAAAATATATGATCGCTTTGGTTAAAAGTGCTTATATAATGGAAAAATGTGAAAAGAGATGCCATGCCAGGACACAATAAAATGCACAGGCATTAATGGTCCACTATGTGTAAATATTTTTGTGGTTTTATGTGCACACATGAAGCTTACAGTATCCGTGAGTTTGATAGTACTATACACATGGATAATGTGGAATTATGAACACACCAAAGATGCAAGTTATCAAAAGCAAACACAATTTCACTCTTATCATTGCTGGTAATGAGAAATGTCTTCTCAATTAAGAAAAATCTTCCTCAACTACACAAAACCATCAAGCTCAACTCTTCATTTGAGTACCGATGGATCTTTTTGAAGATCTCACAGAAGAAAATCAGGCTCACCAGATCAAATCGCTCAGCAGACAAACAAACTGATTAATTAATCAACTTTATTGTACACAAGTAAATGCATCAATAGGCATACATGTGCTTCACACACAGAATAAATCAGATTTGTACCTGTTTTTTGAAGGGAATGTTAAAGGGATAGTTCACACACACACACACACACACACACACACACACACACACACACACACACACACACACACACACACACAAAAAGACAATTCTGTCATCATTTACTTGCCCTCATATCATTCCAGACCCATATGACTTTCTTTTGTGGAAAACAAAAGGAGATGTCATTCAGAATGTTGCCTCAGTCACCATCCACTTTCATTGCTTGGAAAAAAGATGCAATGAAAGTGAATGGTGACTAACTCTAACATGCTGCCGAAAATCATCTTCTGTGTTCCACAGACTGTCGTGTTCCATAGAAACAGCTGCTAATATGGGATCTATGCAGAGGAGGCTTTCGCACTTATGCCACGTGAGAGGCAGTTTGAACACCCACTCTCCTCAACGAGCTGGCCGGAAGCTAACATTTTTAGTAAAAAGAGTTTTAAATATTGATTTATTTCTTACAAAAACCTAGTGTTTCGCTTCAGAAGACATACATTAGACCACTGGAAACATATGGATTATTTTTATGATGGCTATATGTACTTTTTGGAGCTTCAAAAAGTTGGCACCGTTTGTCTTACAGAGCTGAAATATTCTTCTAAAAATCTTCATTTGTGTTCTGCTGAAGAAAGACAGTCATACACATCTAGGATGGCATGAGGGTGAGTAAATTATAAGAAATTTTAATTTTTGGGTGAACTATTCCTTTAAAACACATTATGGGTGTGTGTGTTAATGTTGAAGTTGGCATGCCCTTTTTCATAGAAAATCTTAAGGGCCAGGAATAAAGTGCTGTGGATCGGAGACAAGCCTTTTCCACTCTCTGATCTACATTTATAATTTATTCAACTCTCATCAATGTTTCAAAAGATCTATTTTGTAGGTTTGCTCTCACACATCTTCTTTATTCCATCCTCCCCCAACCAATTTAGGTGAACGTCATTCAGTGAGGAAAAAAGGTTAGTATCCTACATGCTCCTTCCAAAACTACATATATATATATATATATATATATATATATATATATATATATATATATATATATATATATATAACTGTGTGTGTGTATATATATATATATATATATATATATATATATATATATATATATATATATATATATATATATATATATATACAGTTGTGCTCAAAAGTTGGTATACCCTTGGAGAACTGGTAATATATGTACCATTTTTAAAGAAAACATGAGTGATCTTATGGGATTCATATTCAACTGTAGGTTATAACAGAATGGCACAATCATAAAACAAAACATGGCAACAAAGAAAAAAATGAAATGACCCCTGTTCAAAAGTCTGCATACCCTTAGTACTTAATACTGTGTATTGCCACCTTTAGCATCAATGACAGCATGTAGTCTTTTGTAATAGTTGTCTATGAGGCCCCAAATTCTTGCAGGTGGTATAGCTGCCCATTCATCTTGGCAAAATGCTTCCAGGTCATGCAAAGTCTTTGGTCGTCTTGCATGAACCGCATGTTTGAGATCTCCCCAGAGTGGCTCGATGATAATAAGGTCAGGAGACTGTGATGGCCACTCCAGAACCTTCACCTTTTTCTGCTGGAACCACTGGAGGGTCAACTTGGCCTTGTGCTTAAGGTCATTGTCATGCTGGAAAGTCCAAGAGCATCCCATGCGCAGCTTTCGTGCAGAAGAATGCAAATTGTCTGCCAGTATTTTCTGATAACCTGCTGCATTCATTTTCCATCAGTTTTCATAAGATTCCCCGTGCCTTTAGAGCTCACACACCCCCAAAACATCAGTGAGCCACCACCATGCTTCACAGTGGGGATGGTATTCTTTTCACTATAGGCCTTGTTGACCCCTCTCCAAACATAGCGCTTATGGTTGTGACCATAAAGCTCTATTTTGGTCTCGTCACTCCAAATTACATTGTGCTGAGGCGTGTCAAGGTGTTGTCGAGCATATTGTAACCGGGCTTTTTTATGGCATTGGCGCAGTAAAGGCTTCTTTCTGGCAACTTGACCATGCAGCTCATTTTTGTTCAAGTTTCGTCATATTGTGTTCCTTGAAACAACCACACCATCTTTTTCCAGAGTTTTCCAGGTTACCTGTGGGTTTTTCTTTGTATCCCAAACAATTCTTCTGGCAGTTGTGGCTGAAATCTTTCTTGGTCTACCTGACCTTGGCTTGGTATCAAATGATCCCCAAATTTTCCACTTCTTAATAAGTGATTGAACAGTACTGACTGGCATTTTCAAGACGAATGGGCAGCTATACCACCTGCAAGAATTTGGGGCCTCATTGACAACTATTACAAAAGACTACACGCTGTCATTGATGTTAAAGGGGGCAATACACAGTATTAAGAACTCAGGGTATGCAGACTTTTGAACAGGGGTCATTTCATTTTTTTTCTTTGTTGCCATGTTTTATTTTATGATTGTGCCATTCTGTTATAACCTACAGTTGAATATGAATCTCATAAGAAATAAAAGAAATGTGTTTTGCCTGCTCACTCATGTTTTCTTTATAAATGGTACATATATTACCAATTATCCAAAGTTATGCAAACTTTTGAGCACAATTGTATGTGTGTGTGTGTGTATGTGTATATATATATATATATATGTGTGTGTGTGTGTGTGTGTGTGTGTGTGTGTGTGTGTGTGTGTACATATATATGTGTGTGTGTGTATATATAATTTTAGTGCATAACAATGCTTATTTACAACCTATTTTAACAGTTTTTGTTAAAATATTATTAACTTTGAAATACCGGCATACTACTTACTGATTACTGTGCAGTATATGCTGTATATTGCCTACTATTTTTCAAAATATATCGATTGAAATATTAGCCATTAATCCACAATAAAAAAATTAACAAGTATGCTCAATTGTTGTCACATGACCTTATTGCATATTTAATTCAGAGAGTGCCATTCAGTTCAACTAAAAAAAATCGGTATATTTTTTAGATTTACACATTTCAACTATGACAAATTTCCATCAAAATGAATCGAGTACTCTTTATTGAATTAATCGTAATGCAATGTATTAAAATAAACTTAAAAACTTCACATTTCATTTAATTTCTATCAATGTGGATGATTTAAAGATTACTCAATCAGCCTGGAAATTTGTCGTACAATTAAAATGCATTAATCTTAAAAATAGATGGAAATACTTTTGTGAATGTATCATCTTGGAAATTAATACTTTTATTTAGCTTTTTTTTTAATCTGTTTTGTAAAAAAAAATTAATAGTTCAATCAAATAACATGTCAAGAAGAGACTGACAAGTTGAGTGCATTGTAACACACAGTATTCTGTGCATTGTGCTTTGTTGTTTAGTATGCATTTTGTTACAAAGTGTTACAAGCATTCTATGCATACAGGAAATGTGCATACTTTGCACAGCATACATACTACAATATACAGTAAGCTGCACATTTTATTTTCAACAGTAAGAATTGCATGTTAGTAGGCTATTCTGAAGTTAGCTCTGGTCTTCACACACCTGTAACATAATAATAAAAAAAAGGCACACCTTTTATATTCACAACTTAACTGAGCAGAATATATCTGTTTAACCCGGTCACTACTTGAGCTTTTCCACTCTGAAATGACCTTGTGACCTACAGCCTTTCCATGCGGCTGTCTTAAGTAGCTCTCAATCTCCATTTAAAGTGAGACACAACAGCACTTCTAGGGTGTCAAGTGGTGTTTGGCACAAATAATGATATTCAGTCAGACGTTTTGAAAATTGATACATCACTGCTGAATGAAATAAAAATGCAAATCTCATCGCAAAATGTTTCTCACATTAGGTCTTTGAGACTAGCAGCTGTTAATTGAGGAAGTATAAGGGGCAATATTTAAAAAGCAGCTATTAGTTCCCTGGGAGAAGATAGCAGGAGGAATATTTTGCATGTCAGTAAATATGTTGAGAAGTTTGATAAAAAGCACTGAATCTAAATCAAGCTAAGGCCATGTTGTTAGTTTAGAAAAGGTTTATAAAATTATAGACCATCCACCATTCTCAAACAGAACATAATACAGTGAGTGCTTTCTGGCTAAGCAATGTAAATATAACTAATGATCTTAAAGTCAATGAGTGAAACAGGATATTCAACCCAATGTAGAGTAGGACTTCATTTTATCCATCAGGAATTGATTGAATCTTGTGGAAAAGTGGATGTTTTATACAACAATAAAGCTAGATTGCATGCGAGTTTGCAAAAACAATGGCTCAATAGTAATTTAAAGGAATAGTTCATTAAAAATGTAAAATATAGACACAATTAACTCACCCTGATGTCGCTCCAAACCCATATCACTTTCTTCTGTAAAGTACATTTTAGTCTTCTGAGGGCATGCAAATATAATTGATAGGAATCAAAGTATTTTAAGTATTTTAGTGATATAATCACTTTGTGCAATAAACCAAATTAAAATTAAGCTGTTATTCACTCTCAAATCGAATAATATTAATAAGTGATGCACTTACATCAAATATGGTGGTTATGTTGTTAACTTTTTGGCACGTGAGTTTCTCCTGTACTGACTGATCTCCCAGTGTGAGTTCTTTAATGTGCGCTGTAATTAAAAAAATCTTACCTTACACTTTACAGCAGATGCACTGGAGGACAAATAATATCAAAGCAGGTGCACTGAAGGTCAGATTATACATTATCAAACATATAATGTGTTTTTTAGATGTTTATAATCATTGATTATGATAGATAAGATGCAATCGCGATCGCGCTTGCCGGCTATGCGTGCCACCATATTTTCATTGCGATACAAGATGATATTCTGAGTTCATCTCATCATAGAAGCATACAAGGAGGAGCATAGAAGGTTCTAAAAAACTGTCCCTTCCACTTTCCCTGCCCCGGAATTGGTTGAGATGGACGGAATGGGAGAAGGCTTGAATGGACTGACTAGTTTGTATATTCTTTGACGTAAGAAAACATGGCCGCAGTGCTGTATCATAACAGTGCACTCCGACGGTACGGCTTTATATTTTTATTTAGTGACTGTTTGAAAGTTTTTAACATATAAAAATACAGATATTGTGATGTTGAAAAGACTATTTGAGCAGCTGGTTCATTATGACAACCGCTTCAGTCCCTCTTTTGTTGGTAAACGGCAGCACGAATGCAGATCGCACCGGTTCGATCGTACGCTTCTGAGCCTAGCCTAGTTAATTACACCGGTTTGATCGTATGTGAGTAAGGGTTAACATCCAATCGTGATGGTCGTCAGACACAATGAGAGTCACTATTCAGATAACATGATGAGAGTCACAAGATGCTTAGAGCCATTTTTTACTTATAGTATGGCAAGTAAACCCTCTGAAGATTTTTTTTTTTAATTTTCCCTTTTGTGTTCCTCGGAAGAAAGTAAGTTATACAGGATTAGGGCTAAATTAAGATGAGTAAATAAAAACATAGTTTTCATTTTTGGGTGAACTATCCCTTTAAGTAAAATTTCATGTTGACTTTAATTAATGTTAGTTACGTAGTTCCATGTTCTTAAGTATGTCACAGAATGAAACAATGATGAAGTTGAGGATAATTGTCTGAGGAAAGGCAGTTTTCAACACCATGAATTTTCACAAATTAAATAAAGACCCAGACCTAAATTGGTAGACTTAACTGGTCTCATTTTCACCACTGTGCCACACAAGCATAACAACTTGTGTGTACTGTGCTTTCAACCTCACAGTTTGTAACCAACTAACCTTTACAGCTGTGCTAGCTACACACAACTGTACACTGCCTCCTGTATGAGTAAAATATTCTATCTTGTGTATCTCTCCTGTAGGAGAATTCTTGCCATCGAGGAAAAAAGGTTTGTGTCTTTAAAAGTGCATGATGGGATTGTATTTATTGGAGAATAAATCAGCCATAGGCATAACAGATAACAGTTTGCTTGAGTCTGTAATTAACACATTTACTGTATATTACAGCTGCATTAGGATTGCAAGCATTAGAGTATTATATGGAGAATGGGCAGTATGGTGTCACTGATTGCATTTTATCATTTGGAGCCATTCATAATCATTTCTTTTGTTTTCACATGCCCTAATCATGTGAACCATGCTAATCACCATTCCAGAAACCTGCATGTATTTGTCCATTAACATTTTCATGAAATAATCATTACACAATTGCTAAATGCTAAATCTATTCAAGAAGGCATCCAAAAATCATTATCAGTTTCAGATAATGAAAATGTTTGTGATAAAATAATTTTTTTTTTTTTTTAAAAATCGGACCTACGTCTAATAAAGGTTAAAGGGACATTTCACCCAAAAATGAAAATTCTGTCATTGTGTACTGACCCTCATATTGTTTTAAACCCATATGACTTTCTTTCTTACATGCAACACAAAATGATGCTATGCTGAATGTAAGTCTCAGTCACCATTCAATTTCACTGCAGCTTGGTGTAAATGGTGATTGAGAATTACATTCTGCCTAATATCTCCTTTTGTGTTCCATGGAAGCAAGTACTGTTAGTCATATGGAATAACATATCGTAACAACATGGGGGTGAGTGAATGATGACAGACTCTTTATTTTGGGTGAACTATCCCTTCTGTTTTTCAATATATGGGCAACACATTTGCTGCCATTTGTCATATTAAAACTTAAGGGAACCCTGCACTCATCATAAATTGGTGTTTCCCTATTTTACCTTAAAAGAACAGTCCATAATTGCTGATACATAGACACCTAGAGACATGGAAATTAGCTGTATTGTCCTAAGACATGTAGGCAGAGTCACTTCAGGAGAGTGCTGAACTATAATTATCGTCCTCACAGGATGCTGTATGCCCTGCAGTGG
Organism: Myxocyprinus asiaticus; assembly: GCF_019703515.2. Classification (NCBI taxonomy): domain Eukaryota; kingdom Metazoa; phylum Chordata; class Actinopteri; order Cypriniformes; family Catostomidae; genus Myxocyprinus; species Myxocyprinus asiaticus. Next base: position 9,499,352 of record NC_059368.1, on the reverse strand, counting down.
CCCAGTGATTTCAGTCACTGTGAATTGCTCCTTTTAAAGTGCTTTTTACTGCACAATTTTCATCTACGCCCCCGAATAAAATCGGAGGTTTAGACCCTATGAAATGGCTTGACAAGCACGGTTTTCTTTCTTGTGTTGACGTATTTCCTTTTTAAACAATACGTTTGGGTGGCACATGTTGAAGGGCTTCCAGTTGTCACATTTACCAAAGAAAATCACAAATCCTCTACATAGGCTTTAGGCCCCATAATAAATATTAATCATAGGCAATATAGGGCTTTACAGCACTAAGCACAACAAAAGTGCACTACATCTTAGCCAATTTTCGTTAGAGCGCTAATTCTTTGGAGTAGCCCAATTTTTGGAGTGTTAGTGCTGGAGTGCTATCTGTGGGTGTATGTGCACAAACTTTGTGTGTATTGTATGTTAAAGAAGTGCAACAAAGCGCAATTTGCTATTTTCCTGAGAAATAGGTCATTGCAATAGGACGTTTGAGAACCACTTCTAATCTTGGTGCAAAGTCTAAAATCAGTTCCTGCATTTGCAGCTTGTGGATTCCCCCAGCAGATGGTATTAAAGAGCAATCGATCATTCGTAATACTAGCCAGAATTTGTGTGATAGTAGATCAATATGATTAATAATAATGATAATAATATTAAGTTTATTTTATATTGCACCTTTTATAAAGCTTAAGGACGCTGTACAGGAATTAAACATAAAACATTAAACAGAGAAACATCTAACAAATATACATTACAAAACAATGAACAATGGGTAAGAAGCAAAGCATTTTTCAAGCATGTGAGACACGAGCGAGCAGGACGAGAGCTAGCAGTCCCAGAGAGGCAGATAGAGCACATACACAAGACATACTCTACATCGCGATCCGGAGCAGCCAATTTACAATACCAAATTCTTATGAATATTTATATCAATGTTGCTTGACAGCAAATGAAATTTATAATAGGACGCAGACAGTGCAATAACCAATTCAACTGCACTCGACCCAGCCCATTAGCGCTTTGCGCACACAGTTTCGCCAGTCCACTTGCACCTTGACTTGCTTGCATGAAAACACCAAAACTTAATGGCCATGCCCACTGACTTTGCACATATGATGTATCGAATACTTCAGCGCTTAAGACATAGTGCTCTTTAAATAGGGCCCATAATGTAGGTTTCATCAAATTACAATAATGATATGCAAAGCTCCTTTGTGCATCAACATTTCCACATTCTTTGAAAATGACATACCCATACTCTATTTTTAAGGTCTTCTGATTATGAAGTTATCAAGCAGCATACTGAAGGGATACTGTCATGGTCTTACATTGTCATAATTCATCAAAGCGCTCACACATCATTGCTGAGTGCTGAATTGTTAATGTATTGAGTCTTGATGGTTATGAGAAAGGCTGTTAACATTGTTTTGTATCTAAACAGATCCCACCGAGTTCTAAGCATGAAGGGTTGCTCAGAGAGTTGTGTGCCTCAATGGCTTCTATTATGACACTGCTGAGAATTGCTGTCACCTCGTCAAATCCATTCATTGCGCATTCAAAACCCCAAACTATGTATTTATCTGAAATTTGCATTGGCAACACATTATGATACTTTAACTTTCATCAAAACATTTTGTGAGATTTCTAACCATTTGAATGTACATTTGCTACTGTATACATTTAAACAAGGTACTTTTAATTAATTTTCGTGCAAGTCTTGTCCTTTAGCTTTTTTTATAACTGTTAAAATGACATATCATACTAACAACAATACTAACATACTAACAATTAGGGCTGCACAATAATAACACTATTTTATACATCATAGTACATCAAGACAGTGCCTTAATGGTAAACTTTTTTTGCATAGCAGGAATAGACCTTATTTGGGATTAGTAAATTGTGGTACCTGAAATTATAATCTCGATTATTTATCCGATTAATTGTGCATACATTGCGGTGTATCCTCACACTGTGCTCAGCAAATGCAGTTAGTAAAGTGCAGCATCTGCATCATAATTGTCTGATTATACAGTATGTTATGGATTGGGTACGTCTAGTCAAATAATATTTTTGCTTCTGTAAGGTCTTGTGGGTCTATACACTTGCTTTGAACCCCACACACTATGACAGCTTAACTGACAGTTCTAACCACTGTGTCGTAAACAACCTAATGATATAGTTGCAGAAATACGTGCCAAAGAGATCCTAGAGGAGGAAGGGGAGGAGGAGGAAAAAGAAGAAGAGATGGTTTGTTATGGAGAGGAGACTGATGAGGAAGAAGAAGAGGAAGGGTTTGAACAGGAGGAGGAGGAGGAAGAGGAGGAGGAGGAAGAGGGAGAGGAGGAAGATGAGGAGGAAGGAGCAGATGTAGAAGCAGAGGAGAAGGATGAGGAGGAAGAAGAATCTTCTGAGGTTGCTAAAGAAGAGGAAGAAGAGGATGAAGAAGAAGAGGAAGCAGCAGAGGAAGCAGTGGAAGTAAAAGCTGTGGAAGATGCAAAGGAAGAGGAGGAGGAGGAAGAAAAGGAGGTGGAAGGAAAGGAGAAGGAAGAAGATGAGGAAGAAGAGGATGAAGCAAAGAAAGAAGGAAAGGAGAAGGAAGTAGAGGAGGAAGAAGAGGGCAAGGCAAAGGAAGACGAAGAGAAGGCACTCACAGATTCAGAGGAAGCCCAAGAGAAAGAGGAAAAGATATATGCTGAAGCAGAAGCAGAAGCAGAGAAGGCTGAGGAAGAGGAGAAAGAGGAAGCTGATGAAGAAGAAGATGAGGTGGCTCCTGATCCTGCTTTCAAAAAGGAAGATGACTCCATCACTGCTGAACTTGATGAGAAGGAAAAAGCTGCAGAACAAGTCACATCTAAAGAAGTTAAGGCAGATAAAGATGATGAGGAAGACAAAGCTGATGCAGATGAGGAGGTTCCTACAACCACTGCTGTTGATACAAGACAAGATATTGATGATGATCAGGATAAAGAACCAAGCAAAGCAGAAGAGAAAGATGACACCAAAGATGACACCAAAGATGATCTAATATCTGAGACTACCATCACCCCACCATTGCCTAAAGTAGTTGTAGCTGACATTCCTGCCCCTAAAGACATTAAAAGAGCAGAGGATGTTCTTGAGAGCAGGGTGAAGGTAGCATCAGGACATGAAGAACCATCCTCGGCACCTAAAGAAGAAGACAATGATGAGGATGAAGAAAAAGATAAAGTCACTCCTGCTGATGATGAGAAAACTGAAGAAACCAAGGTCGTCTCTGAGGATATCGGTCTTCATGACGAATTAGATACTGATACAGATGAAAAAGAAGATGAGATAGATGATGGAAAACCAGCCGAGCCAGACCTTACAGAGGCTACCATTAAAGATGATGAAGATACTAAAGATAGAGACCAAAAAGATGACCAAAGAGAGGAGATAGAACTTAATGGTGAAAATGATAGCGATATCGATGTAGTGCTTGGTATCGTAGCCGGTGCTGGTGCTATAGTCACTGATGTTGAGGCACAAGAAACTGGTGAAGAATCTATACTTCATAAAGCTGATGCTGATAAAGAGATACTAACAGCCATAAAGGAGAGTGCTACTGAAGCTGATGCCACAGTGGCTGATATAGGTGACTCACAAGATGGCTTAAACACTGCTGACATTCCACTTGACGATGAGCAACCTAGCTTAGCTGTTTCAAATGTTCATGATGACAATGGTACACCAGACAGTCTTGAAGATGATGAAGATATTATAGTAACAGAACCTATGGTTAGTTCTGAACAAGATGGAGATGAGACAACAGTGGTGGTTGATAAAGACAGTGACTCTACACCTGAGACAGGTACCAAGATTATGTCAGTTACTGATTCAGATGTTTAAAGTTCTTTGTAAGAAAGCTATGGTCACGTTAAAACTGGAAGGTGTAATTTACAGTATGTGCCAATAGCGTCACCAAACGGAATTTCAAAAATAGGCAATGTTTTTTTTATTTTTTATGATTGTACAAACAGATAGTCCTGCTCCGAACTCACGTCATTGGTCATGCCAATGTTGCTGTGTCGGGCTGGATGGGCTTACTCAACAGAATGTTTTAATAGCGCCATTACTATTATATAGTTTTGATGACTTTACTATTATTCTAAAATGTGGAAAAAAAATTATAATAGAGAATGAGTAAGTGTTTCAAAACTTTTGACCGGTAGTGTATATACATGTATATATATATATATATATATATATATATATATATATATATATATATATATATATATATATATATATATACAGCTCTGGAAAAAATTCAAACACATACCTATAAATAGTAAATCCAGAGAAACTAATAATTTTGCAGTGGTCTCTTAATTTCTTTTCCAGAGCTATATATATATATATATATATATATATATATATATATATATATATATATATATATATACAGTACTGTGCAAAAGTCTTAGGCACTTGGGAAAAATGTTGCATAGTGAGGATGTCTTCAAAAATAATGCCATAAATAGTTGTAATTTATCAATTAACGTCATACAAAGTCCAGTAAACTTAAAAAAAGCTAAATCAATATATGGTGTGACCACCTTTGCCTTCAAAACGGCACCAATTCTCCTAGGTACACCTGGACACAGTTTTTCTTGGTTGTTGGCAGATAGGATGTTCCAAGATTCTTGGAGAATTTGCCACAGTTCTTCTGTCTCAATTGCTTCTGTCTCTTCTTGTAATCCCAGACTGACTAAGTATTCAGTGGGGGCCATTCCATCTGTTGCAGGGCTCCCTGTTCTTCTGTTCTATTCTATTTGCAAAATAAATGTTTGGGAGTCTAAAATGTATATTTCCTATTGACACACTAAAGCTAAAGATATAAATAACCATTTTAAGACAAATGTTTTTGTGAAGCATCTTATGTGCCTAAGACTTTTGCACAGTACTGTATATATATATAGGCTAATTTGATTATTGTTTCAGGTATCAATAAGAGTGTAGTAGTCTCATGCCATGTCCACACTAATCCATTTTAAGCTGAAGTATGTAACTTTTTCTGTGTTACTTTCTCATATCCCAGCTTAATATGAAGGGACAAAAAGTAATCTTTCATAGGATTTCATAGGAACTGTAAACACTGTGTCTTTGTGGAGCTATGAAAATTCCTCTGTTTGTTTCGAGCAACCCATCTCAAGAGAGACAATAACATTGACTCGACCAATGGCCTGAGTTGGGGGCAGGGCAATTTATTGATCAATGGCAGATGGAGGGCATTTCCAGAAAGCTATTTTCAGAAAGAAAACAATGTTTATTTTTGCAATACCTTTGATGGAGTAGTGCCGAAATCTGACTGCTCACCAGATATCCCTAAAGCCCACCCCTACACCCACCCCTAACCCTAACCTCATTGGTCTCTACCTCTAAAGCCCATCCCTACACCTTCCCTTAAACATAAGGATACTAGGGAGTCCAAATTCGGCAATACTCCGGCGCAGAAATTTCATACTTCAGCTTTAGGTTTGAAAACATCACATTTACAAACAAAAACATATTAAGGTGGCCTTAGCTATGTTTAACACATTTTACATTCAATTCTGCAGAATTCTTTTGATTTTGCATGCCACAAAATCAGCACAGAAAATGCAAATTCTACCTAGTCCTGTCAGTAGTTATTATTAGAAAAAAAAAAAAAACACAACTAAATTTTAACCAAATCCAATTTACTGTACATTCAGACATCATCTGCTACCACACAAAAATACAGTAGTTTATTCTAAGTTTGTAGCCATACATATCCAAGTATGTTGGTAGGACAGAAAAGACCCAATTTGAGTTAGTGATTGAAGTCTAATTCATGCTGTGCAGATCAAAGAACAGCAGCTGGTGCATTGCTGTCCAGCAGCCAGCAAAATGGTTAAAATCCATCAGAGATTTCTTTCATGTCAGCAGTCACCAAGCAGTTGTCTCAAAAGGGGTCATTCAAGGGCATTAAAGGTCAGAATGATCAAGGAAAACATGAGAATTAGATTAAACTTAAATAAGATGAACTTGAAAAATACCGCAAGATGCCGCCCTGAGCATCTGCCCATGTCGCCAATGCCTAAGTCCGCAACTGGTAGTACAAAAAAACGAAAACAAATCAGAATGTTAACAGAATGTTGCACTGACTTAATTTGAAACAAAATCACAAAGACCATCCGAAAAAAGCTTTATGTGTTTTCTTTTCTTTTAAAGACATAGAAACACAGCAGGAAGACCATAAAGAAGAAAAGGAAGAGATTGCTAAAACAGAGGAAATAGTGGGAAAAGAACCAGAACCAGTCCCTAAAGGTAACAAACATGGATTTGCAGAATTCCTCTTGAGTGCCCAGGATTCTCTTGTGCATCAGATTAAAATCAGTGTGAAGAGTGGGGATAAACGAGTATGTGTGTTGCAAAATGGAAATCGAATCCCAGGCTGATATACAGCACTATGACAAACTCAAACAGAGTTACGATGAGTCAAGAGGACTGGCACATCTTCTGTCTGAGAACAGAAGAATCTGGTGTACTTGGATGAACTTGCAGAGACCAAAGCTACTGGTACCGATGTGGATATGATTAGGGTAAACAATGATGCATTGCTGAGACTATTGCTACAAATGCACAAACGCATACAGTAGCACTACATGAAGTACTGATTCTTTCATCCTAGAAAAAAGGGAGTTTCACATACACATTAGCTTTGCCCTAAATGATGCACTATACACTATGCACTCAGCCATGTAGTGTATGGATTTTAAAAGTGTAGTTTGTGTATAAAGTTTTTTTTTTTTACTCCACAAAGGCATTCGCCTTTTAACAGCTGACAAAAATGACGTTTCTAATACATGTGACCTGCATCATCCGGGTATTCCTAGTACACTTATTTTTTTTGCATTTTTTGTGTGAACATACTACTCATACATACTGCTTATGCTGCCTTTTATTCAAAGTCAGATGTGGGAAATTCCGAATTGGTATCTCCGATCTCCGACAATAAAGGCATTCATTTGCCCGATGCTTAGAAGATGACATATAAGCAAACAAAACAGCTATGCCCTGTTCGCTTAGCATTCGTTCAGTTGTCACCAGAGATGTCTCCTAGCAACCAAATTGATAAACAATGCTACAATACTAGCATTTGTGCTACAGGTGTACAATTAATAAAAGTACAAAAAAGTATAATTCACCATATTTTGAAAACCTGTCTCTGCAAATGTTTGCTAAACATGTTTTATTATGATGTAATGTAATGTAATGTAACCTTGACTCAATGATGGATATTATTTAATAAAAGTGAATGTTTATTATTAAGTTTGAACATCTCCCTGTCACGCACCTTCATTTCTGCGAAATGGAAGTTGAATAGTTCCGCCCAAGTTTCCAAGTTGGAAATCTGACTTCAAGGGCATTCCATTGCACTTTTCCTAGCAGGAAGATGGAAATTCCGAATTAACGAGTTGAATGGAATGCAGCATTACTTTACAAAATGACGTTGAATAGTGCGGAAGTGTTCAAATCTCTCTTCAAACTGCCCAAGAAACCCTAAATAGCATATCATTAACTTTTTATAAAACTGATTTAAACGTCCACACAGGCCTTTTCAACAATTTAACATTTGTCTTGACTAACTTCACCTAGTTAAATATGATTGTCAGAGACTGTTTATCACCTATACAGTGATTATATAGTGACACTTTGTATTCAACCTCCTGCCTTGTGTGCAAAGAACATATTAAAAATGTATGTCAAGTTAGCGGGCATTTACACATACTGAAATAATAAAGTTCAAGAAATAATTTCTCTGTGATTCAGCCTTGACTTTTTTGACTGTCCATTGAAGTACTACACAGTCCTGCCTGTGGGCAGCCCAGAGAAGAGCCATTCATTTTCCCTTTTCTGGCTCTCTTCTGTATGTCCCAGGATCATTGTACAAATGCTGTTAGGTATGATATATCTTTCAGGTATGACAGATCTGTTACTAAACTGTACTTGTTTAAGATGACGGAATACAAAAAAAAATTCATAAAATACTGTAGCCATCTCCATTGTATTTTCACAACACCATCCCTGATTTACAAATTCATCTGAATTTCTTCTGTGGAACACACACACACACACACACGCACACACACACACACACACAAAATATTTTAGGTAGATTGGCCTAATTGGGGTTCTTTTCTTATTTCCATATCTTCATGCCAATACCTGATTGTCTTTCCATTACACAAACCAAAAACATCACAGGCTTTTGGGCCGCTGATCTCCTTTATTGACAAGGTTTACTCAAGGTTAGTTTCAACTTGTTTTTTGACTTCACTACTTTGTGCTTTAGTTCTTTCAAATATTTCGTGCTTCGCAGAAAATTACAGCAATATCAGCACCCAATTTCATTTACTGCAGAGAACAGGCTTGAAAAATGAGAATCTTGGCCCCTGCTGCAGGCACGCAGCAGCTACTCTGTCATTCCTCTATCAAGAACATCATTAGATACGTTTCACACAACAGAATATATCCCTGCTGAGAGAATGAAGCCTGCTGGGAGAGGAAAGAGCAAAAATGTGGGAATTGAAGAGATCCATTTTGACCCATGGGGTTAAACAAACTCCACAAAATGCACAAAGTACAAAAAGGAACTGAACATCAAAGTTCACATGGTGTGGATGCATCTGTGTGTGTATGTGTGAAAGCAAGTACATGTCTGTGTCTTTAGTCTTTGTATTTTTTTTTTTTTTTGTGGGCTACAGAACTCACCTTGTTTTGTTTGTTTTATTCCTTAAAACAGGGGCAGTTGAGGAAGTGAAGAAAAAGGAGAAGGCCGAGATACCCGTGAAAACAGCAGAGTTTGAGGAAGAAGGTCAGTACAATTACTGTATAAGTAGTGCTATTTTCTCTAAATACAAAGACATATGAACATAGTCATAAAATGAATATGAAACGTAATGCAAGCTATTTACAAACAGAGAGAAAGCTGTTTTCTCAAGTCTGTTGAAAGGCAGTAGAATATTTAAGGCATAGCCAGAGGATATTCCTGCACAAGCGCTTTATGCTAGTGGTTGACCGAAAGGTTTTTTTTTGTTTTTTTTTTCAATGGCCAATTGATATATCTAGAGAACAGGTTGGCTGATGACCACTATATGCATTTATATTTAAAGAAATCAAATGTAGCATACACCATATTGATGAAATTACTGAAATTAGTCACATTTTGTTATAGAAAATTGTGGTCCCCAATGTTTATGGCAGTTACAGCCAAACAGTGTGTGCATGTGTATGTATACAGTATATATACTGTATATATTTTAATTTACCAATATTTTCTTATATAGAAATTTTATTATATATACATTTAAGGAGACCTATTATGCCCCTTTGTACAAGATTTAATATAAGTCTCAGGTGTCCCCAAATCAAAATCAAATCAAATCACTTTTATTGTCACACAGCCATATACACAAGTGCAATAGTGTGTAATTCTTGGGTGCAGTTCCGATCAGCATAGCAGTCGTGACTGTGAATTTACAATAACATCAAATTAACACAACACAATATAAAGTCTAATATACACATAATTACACACAACACAATATACAAATAATAACATACACTGTACAGTATACAATACACACAATATAGATACACATTATTCAATAAAAAAAAAAGTATATATAGAATGTACAGTAGGTTGTATTGTACTGCACTGACATTCAGGCTGTCGGTTGATAGTCAGTTGTTAAGAGAGAATATAATATAATAATAATATAATTTATGACAGTCCAGTGTGAGGTATAGAGTAAGAGTAATAAAGTGCAGTGCTGATGTATTTTGATCGTGGGAGATCAAGAGTTCAAAATTCTGATTGCTTGGGGGAAGAAGCTATCATGGAGTCGGCTGGTGCGGGTCCTGATGCTGCGATACCGCCTGCCTGATGGTAGCAGTGAGAACAGCCCATGGCTCGGGTGGCTGGAGTCTCTGATGATCTTCCGAGCTTTTTTCACACACCGCCTGGTATAAATGTCCTGGAGGGAGGGAAGCTCACCTCCGATGATGTGTCTGGCAGTTCTTTGCAGTGCTTTGCGGTTGTGGGCTGTGCTATTGCCGTACCAGGCGGAGATGCAGCCAGTCAGGATGCTCTCTACAGTGCTGGTGTAGAACCGTGTGAGGATGTGGCGGTTCATTCCAAACTTCCTCAGCTGTCTCAGGAAGAAGAGGCGCTGATGAGCCTTCTTCACAACGACTTCAGTGTGGATGGACCATGTGAGTTCCTCAGTGATGTGGACACCCAGGAATTTCAAGCTGCTGACTCTCTCCACTGGTGCTCCATTGATGGTGATGGGACTGTGTTCTCTGTCTTTTCTTCTGAAGTCCACCACAAGCTCCTTTGTCTTACTGACATTGAGGGAGAGGTTGTGCTCCTGACACCAGTGTGTCAGAGTGTGCACCTCCTCTCTGTAGGCTGTTTCATCATTGTCAGTGATCAGACCTACCACCGTCGTGTCATCAGCAAACTTAATGATGGCATTGGAGCTATGTGTTGCCACACAGTCATGTGTGTACAAGGAATACAAGAGTGGACTGAGAACACAGCCCTGTGGGGCTCCAGTGTTGAGGGTCAGTGATTAGGAGATGTTGCTGCCTATTCTAACCATCTGGCGTCTGCTTGACAGGAAGTCCAGGATCCAGCTGCACAGTGAGCTGTTTAAGCCCAGAGCCCGAAGTTTCTCATCTAGCTTGGAGGGCACTTTGGTGTTGAATGCTGAGCTGTAGTCTACAAACAGCATTCTCACAAAAGTGTTCTTTTTTTCCAGGTGGGAGAGAGCAGTGTGTATTGTAGATGCAATGGCATCATCAGTGGAGCGGTTGTTGCGCTAAGCAAACCGCAATGGGTCTAGAGAGAGAGGCAGCACAGAGCAGATGTAATCTCTGATTAGTCTCTCAAAGCATTTGCTGATGATGGGGGTCAGAGCAACAGGACGCCAGTCATTTAAGCAAGTGATTTTTGATTGCTTTGGAACAGGCACAATGGTGGACGTTTTAAAGCATGTGGGGACTACAGACAAAGAGAGGGAAAGGTTGAAAATGTCCATAAAAACACCAGCCAGCTGGTTCGCGCACGCTCTGATGACGCGGCCCGGAATGCCGTCTGGGCCCGCGGCTTTGCGGATATTCACCCGTCGTAAGGATTGGGTTACATCCGCTACAGAGATGGAGAGTGAACTAACCTCTATAGGTTCAGCCGCGAGAGCTCTCTCCGTGAGGGCAGTGTTATTTCCCTCAAAACGAGCATAAAAAGTATTTAGCTCATCCGGGAGAGAGGCAGCGGTGTTCATGGCGGAGTTTTTATTCCCTTTAAAGTCTGTGATGATGTTAATTCCCTGCCACATGCTTCAAGAGTTGGTGGTGTTAAACTGTCCTTCAATCTTGTTCCTGTACTGGCGTTTTGCTGTTGTGATTTTGCTGTGTTGGGCATAAATGGCTTGTTTATGCTCCTCCGCATTCCTGGAATTAAAAGCGGAGGTCCGCACATTAAGTGCCGCACGAACATCGGTTTTAATTCATGGCTTCTGGTTCGGATAGATCCGCGTTGTTCTGGTCGGAACGACGTCCTCTACGCACTTTCTGATGAAACACATTACGTTATCAGCGTAAAGCTCAATGTCGTCATCAGAGGCGGACCGGAACATCTCCCAGTCCATGTGATCAAAACAGTCCTGTAGCGTAGAGTCTGATTGGTCCGACCAGCACTGGATCGTTCTGAGAGTGGGTGCTTCCTGTTTCAGTTTCTGCCTGTAAGCGGGCAGAAGCAGAATGGAAGAGTGGTCCGATTTGCCAAATGGTGGGCAGGGGAGGGATTTGTAGCCATCCCGGAAGGGAGAGTAGCAATGGTCCAAAACCAGGTCCCCTCGTGTGTTGAAACTAATGTGCTGGTGGTATTTTGGTGCAACTGATTTGAAACTGGCTTTATTAAGGTCCCCGGTCACAATGAACGCGGTCTCAGGGTGCGCGGTTTCCTGTTTGCTTATAATTCCATACAGTTCCTTGAGTGCCCGGTCTGTGTCGGCTTGTGATGTACACAGCAGTGATAATGAACGCTGTGAATTCCCTCGGTAGCCAGAATGGTCGACACAGAAGCATGAGAAATTCCAGATCAGGAGAGCAGAAAGACTTGATAGAATGTACGTTCCTCTGATCACACCAGGATTTGTTGATCATAAAACATACACCACCACCTCTGCTTTTATCTGAGAGGTCTTTCACTCTGTCCGCTCGGTGCACGGAGAACCCCGCGGGTTCAATGGCTGAGTCTGGAATCTCTGCAGACATCCAAATTTCCATAAGGCAGATAATGCAGCAGTCCCTCGTCTCTCGTGGGAAAGAGATCTGCGCTTTCAGCTCGCAGAGCTTGTTATCCAGAGACTGAACATTTGCCAGTAGAATACTGAGTAGCGGGGGTCGATTTGCACGGGGTCTTACTCTGATGAGAACGCCGGCTCTGTTTCCCCTTTTCCTCCTGCGTTTCCGTGGCCGTGCTGCCCAGACAAAGGGCTCCGCTTGCGTGTTTGTAAACAGTGGGTCGGCATTGAGGAATTTGAAGTCCGGTTTACGGTGTGTGATTGCTGAACCAATGTCCAAAAGTGTTTGTCTGTCGTAAACAATAAGGCAGACAACATCCAAGACAAAAAACATAAGAATTGTAAACAAAACAAACAAAACACTACCATGTTGTGTCGGAGCTCGCAACGCAGCAGCCATACTCGGCGCCATCTTGAGTCCAGAATGTGTCTGTGAAGTTTCAGCTCAAAATACCCCACGGATCATTTATTATACCATGTTGTAAATGCCTCTTTTTGGGTGGAATCAAAAACACGCTGTTTTCGTGTGTATCTCTTTAAATGCAAATGAGCTGCTGCTCCCCGCCCCCTTTCCGGAAGAGGGCTGTGCATTTACAGCTCGTGCTTCGGATACTATAGCAACAACAAATCAGAACCAATATGACTGACACCGTAAATACCGGAGTTTAGCCATTTATGTATGAGCAACTGTAAACAATGCAAAACATAGGCATTTTGAGTTTGTGATAGTGCTTCTTATGTAGAAAATCACTTCCTGCCCTCCATCTGCATTTCACGCCACAGCAACGCAGTGATGTGACGTCATGTGCAAACAAGCTATAACGACATAGCTCTGGTCTCCGTGAATACATTCAGAGACAATGGTAACTTTAGCTGCATTAGCCGTGGAATCAGATAACAAGCACATTCGGAAAGGCGATTTGCAAACATTCACAAAATATAAAGTGCGATACTTACATCTTCAGGATATAAAGCTGGAACACGAACAGTTGGTACTGATCCATGCTTGAGAGTAATTTTTTTTGAAAATCCTGCTTTATACTGACCCTCATTCACAAAGCAGTCCGGTGTAAAATGATTTGCACAAATATACACGAATTTTGGTATGTTTTGGGGCACATTTTCTTCATAAACAAAACTTGTCCACTGCGTCTTCAGTGGCTCTGATGCCGGGAGTACATGAAGACTCTTATGTTCACTTTTACAGCCAACAACAGAACACTTACGACGCTTATGAAGTTGAGAAATTATTCTTCTCACTTTAGCTGCTCCAGCACGGAAAAAAATGGCGGACTGTGTGTTGATCACTCAGGGGAGGATCTATGATAATAGGGTGGAGTCCGTCACCAGTTGTGGGTGTGGCCTGCTCTAAAGTGATGTCACTTTAGAGCGGATACGAAAACCAGTCATTTTGAGACACTGTTTTTGATTAATAGAAATATAAGAAAGAGGAGTGGGTGGACTTTTAACATTGTAGGGTGGTTGTGTACACACACTGCCAACTCACATTTATGTTCAAACACCATGTAAAAGTGAATTTTGCATAATAGGTCCCCTTTAAGTTGTATTTATTTCATTTTGTTAAACACTACATAATTCAATTTGATGGAATTTTATTTGAATTTGATTAAATTAAAATGCATAAATCTTAAAAATAGACTAAAATATTTTTGTGCATATATAAGTATATACTGTGTGTCTATACAGTATATACATATTTGTTTGTTTATTTATATTTTTATTTACCAATATTTTCTAGCATAAATGATTCTATATCCTATGAATTACCCACGTATTGTTACTCAAAAGAAAAAAGAAAAAAAAAGAAAATTGAAAATATAAATTTTGAATTTTAAAACTGACTTTGTCATACATATAAATACATAATGTTTTTATTTCTAATATTTATTTTACTTTAGCAAAACAAAAGTACATTACTACAAAGTACACAAAAATGTAATTTGCAAAGTAAATTCTTTTCAAACTTGTCTTTTTGTGCCTACTACATTATATAGGCAAATTCATACATATGGAATATATACAGGTGCATCTCAATAAATTAGAATGTCGTGGAAAAGTTCATTTATTTCAGTAATTCAACTCAAATTGTGAAACTCGTGTATTAAATAAATTCAATGCACACAGACTGAAGTAGTTTAAGTCTTTGGTTCTTTTAATTGTGATGATTTTGGCTCACATTTAACAAAAACCCACCAATTCACTATCTCAAAAAATTAGAATATTTTGACATGCCAATCAGCTAATCAACTCAAAACACCTGCAAAGGTTTCCTGAGCCTTCAAAATGGTCTCTCAGTTTGGTTCACTAGACTACAAAATCATGGGGAAGACTGCTGATCTGACAGTTGTCCAGAAGACAATCATTGACACCCTTCACAAGGAGGGTAAGCCACAAACATTCATTGCCAAAGAAGCTGGCTGTTCACAGAGTGCTGTATCCAAGCATGTTAACAGAAAGTTGAGTGGAAGGAAAAAGTGTGGAAGAAAAAGATGCACAACCAACCGAGAGAACTGCAGCCTTATGATTGTCAAGCAAAATCGATTCAAGAATTTGGGTGAACTTCACAAGGAATGGACTGAGGCTGGGGTCAAGGTATCAAGAGCCACCACACACAGACATGTCAAGGAATTTGGCTACAGTTGTCGTATTCCTCTTGTTAAGCCACTCCTGAACCACAGACAATGTCAGAGGTGTCTTACCTGGGCTAAGGAGAAGAAGAACTGGACTGTTGCCCAGTGGTCCAAAGTCCTCTTTTCAGATGAGAGCAAGTTTTGTATTTCATTTGGAAACCAAGGTCCTAGAGTCTGGAGGAAGGGTGGAGAAGCTCATAGCCCAAGTTGCTTGAAGTCCAGTGTTAAGTTTCCACAGTCTGTGATGATTTGGGGTGCGATGTCATCTGCTGGTGTTGGTCCATTGTGTTTTTTGAAAACCAAAGTCACTGCACCCGTTTACCAAGAAATTTTGGAGCACTTCATGCTTCCTTCTGCTGACCAGCTTTTTAAAGATGCTGATTTCATTTTCCAGCAGGATTTGGCACCTGCCCACACTGCCAAAAGCACCAAAAGTTGGTTAAATGACCATGGTGTTGGTGTGCTTGACTGGCCAGCAAACTCACCAGACCTGAACCCCATAGAGAATCTATGGGGTATTGTCAAGAGGAAAATGAGAAACAAGAGACCAAAAAATGCAGATGAGCTGAAGGCCACTGTCAAAGAAACCTGGGCTTCCATACCACCTCAGCAGTGCCACAAACTGATCACCTCCATGCCACGCCGAATTGAGGCAGTAATTAAAGCAAAAAGAGCCCCTACCAAGTATTGAGTACATATACAGTAAATGAACATACTTTCCAGAAGGCCAACAATTCACTAAAAATATTTTTTTTTATTGGTCTTATGATGTATTCTAATTTTTTGAGATAGTGAATTGGTGGGTTTTTGTTAAATGTGAGCCAAAATCATCACAATTAAAAGAACCAAAGACTTAAACTACTTCAGTCTGTGTGCACTGAATTTATTTAATACACGAGTTTCACAATTTGAGTTGAATTACTGAAATAAATGAACTTTTCCACGACATTCTAATTTATTGAGATGCACCCTGTATATATCACGTTTCCAAAGCAAAGGCAAAGTGAAATTTGAAATTATTGTTTTATGTAAAGGTACATTTCTAATTTCAACATTATTTGTACTTCAGATATTTGTTTTGTAAATAAATAGATAAATAATATACAAATTAACTAGCTTCATACCATGTGGCCCAAATTTGGTTTTCGCCCATTGAAAATTGATAAAATGTAACAACTTATACATGAAGCAACACTGAGCCCCATATCTCTGGGATTTAACCATATAGCACCTTAAAAATGAAGATACAAAAAGAAATGTTTGTTCTAAACCAGAATTTATAAGGATACTATGATAGCTTTAATACTAAAGGAGTTATAAGCACTCTAACTCTGTAAAAACAACACAACAAAGTGTTTTATTCCCCAGTCTTTGGACACACAACATTAGCATAATGCAACAAGTGGTGCTGAAGTCAACTGATTTTAATGACAGACCTACTGATCTGTGTGTAAAAACAAAATAATGACCCTGCCTCCTTTCTAAGCAATTTTATTTTACCTGTAGTTTTGCTTGAAAATCATTGGTGAAAATGGTCGTTTTGACCCCCTCTACAAAATAATGGATTACTCAGTAAATATTAGTCAATGGCATTTCATATTTTTGCTTTCATCATCATTTGTTTCTTTCAACAAAAAAAAAAAAAAAAAAATCAAAAACAACATTTTGGACCTCTGGTTGAGTTGACATGGAATGACCGAGAAGCATATCACAAAGTATACAAAATGTGAACTCTTTTTAATCTTGTCTTCTTGTACATACATAGGAAAATCTGGACATATGGTCAGAATATGTCACGTTTCAACAGCAAATCAAGGCAAAGCCGTGTTCCATCTTTCATTCTTTCCCTGCCCGCCCCTGCTGATGTTAATCAGGAGAGAGTAAATGCATTTTATTAGCTAATAAACTATTCCACCAAAGGTCACATGGAAAACAAAGGAAGAAAGAATGCATGCTGTTTTAATAACACAGATCATGCACTGAGCTGCAGGGTTGACTGATATCAAAAATGGCATTAGCATTTTAGGTTAAAGGCATTTCGAATGACACCTCCCTGTAATTCCCTGAAAGCATGTAAGCAGCACAAACAAAACCGGCTTTTGAATTAGAATTTGAATATAATTATTATTCAAAGAGACTTTTGGAACTCTTGCAGCATCTAAAAGCATTTCTTCACTACTCCTCAGTCTGTTTCCACCTCAGATATGTCATTATTGTTCATCTCCATTTGTTGGCTGGGTTGTTGACCTGTTTTTATTTTTAACTGCCTTCCTTCTTGTTGTAGTAATCTAATCTCTTTACTGGTGGAGTGGCATTTAATCAAAAAGTGTCACATTAATTCTGACAAATTTCAGCAATGCAAACTTTAATGAAGGTGTCATATTTGCATCCTTTGATTTACTGCCACCGCTTTAAAAATGAATTTCAGTAATTACATTTTGATTTATGTATGTAAAGACTGGCATTTGCCTCTGATGTCATAAGCATATTATGAGTTTTAAAGATAATGACATCAATATAATAAGCTGCATAAGACTGAACATTTATCTCTATGTTCATCAGCCATCTTTATCATCCTCAGTTGATTTAAACAAGGCTAATTTTATGCACCAGTCATTATGGTGTCTTTTTAAAAGAGCCTATTTTAGTTTAATCGTTTACATTTTAAATGATTGTTTTGTAGCTATTTGTTAGGTTGAGTTTGGTTCGATTAAAATATTGTCATAACGACAAGTATGATTTTCCCTTTTCAACATTATTTTTTGTAAAAGTTCACTTGCTTTCAAAAAGGCACATAAAAAGGACCAACGACCTCTGAAACTGTTGGGAAATGGAATGAATCACCTTTGTCTGTAATGACGCTCACTATTTTGCATTTGTTTGTATTCAGACAAACAAAAAGAGTCCTCTACCTGTCCTTGTATGCATTCACAAATGCATAAAGAGCCTCAAAAAGCCCAAGACACGAAACCAAAGGAAGAAAAAGGTATTTCGCATTGACTTGTAAGGTCAATATCATGCATGTTTGTTCATAAAATAGCCTGGGCATATTTCCATAGTTTTCTGCATTACTGAACCATTCAATAGCAAATCACATTGCCTCAATGATCTGTTACATGAATACCAATCCTGCTGTAGATTAATTTCAACAAATTATCATAAGATTTTCATTTAAACACAACTGACCCAGAGGTATTTCATATTTTGCACGTTAAAGCATAACTGCATGTCTAAATTTATAGACACTGTATTCCATTGCTTGGTGAATGAATAGTGTGCAGATAAAACAGCATTTGCATATGACTGTATTTGCATGAGCAACTGAACATGTGTTGATGGTGAACTATTGCAGCCATATGGCTCATCTCTGCATCTGCAAATGCAGAAAACCATTTTATAATTGGTAGTTGATTGGCTAGGGCATATGCTTTGACCCTTACTCAATGTTGCAAGCTCATATTATGTTGTTTTCTACTAAACACTATATATTTTATAATAAAATTGGGTGTACTCACAGGATGGCATATTAAAAACAGGCTGTGCTGCCAGATGGATTTTTGTCTATAAACATCTTCATAACCACAAGCCAGAGTTTAGGCACTAATGAGCTATATAGTAAAGCCATTTTTGTGTTCTATGGTTGGTTGACGTGTATTCAAATGTTCTCTGAATGAGGAAGACATTTCTTTTAGTAAGCAGACAACTTTGTTCACTGAGAGTCGCCACCTTGTGGATTACTTTATTAAAGCCAAACCTTACATGTCAGACAGTGAATATCACTAAATTTACTTTCCCCCTCTCTTTTTCATTTGGCTGAAGCTGACAAAGTTAAGAAAAGAGGTAAAAATGCTTTTATTTCAGAAATTATAAATATCTATAATACAATTAGTGAGAACTAGAATATAGATCTTTTGAATATATATATATATATATATATATATATATATATATATATATATATATATATATATATATATATATATATATATTGTTTCAGAGGAATTTCTTAATCAGGATCATGACCCATTGAGTTTTTATCCATCATGTATCATTGTAAAAAAGTGAGAGAAACTATCAACAGAAATGGGAGAGCATGTTGCTGTAGTCTACAGTGATGTAATATTTTTAAATTGCACTTGTAAATTAACGGAGATAGGACAGGTATAACCTACGTTCTCATCTATGACCTGTTATATTGTTATCTGTTTATGGTATATTACTGTAGTTCTTATAGCAGTAAAATTGTTGTTTTAAAACATTTTTCACAGTTATAATACCTTTGACAAACGCAATAGTGCCCTCTGGTGCACATCCATTAGATCAGACAGACAGTTTTTTTTTTTTTTTTGTAGGGGCAGAATATTTAAGGTGTTGCAAAATCTTTCATGGGTAATGATCAGGGTCAGAAATTAATGGGGGCTTGGGGAACAAAATGCCACAAATCATGACAAACCTGCTACTGAAATAAAAAATGTAGGGGCAAAAAATGCCCTTGAAATGACTTCTAGTTTTTTATTTGTGCCATCTCATATAGTTCTTAATATTTAATTTATAGTCATGGTTATACATACTACGGCAGAAAATATGAGTTGATGTTGTAAGAGGTAATAAATTCTCAGTCTTGAGAATGTGCTGTAATCAATTAATTAAATTGACATATTTGACAAATGGATGAGACACAGTTTGTTTTTGATGTTAGAAAAATATATGCCCCCATAAAGGTAAAAAAAAATAAAAGTAAATGCCCCTGAAAATCAAATACAGGGCGTAAAAATTGCCCCGTAATGTAAAAGTTGATTTCTGACACAGGTAATAATGAATGTAGCAAAGGCTGTCTTAAAAAATAAAGACATAAAAATAACAATTAAGACATTATAAACTAAACTCTAAGCTAAGTCTAATCATAATTTACATTTGTAAATAATAATATACATTTGCTGGACTTTCCTTATCATGTTTGGTATTTTTGTTTTATTTACTTGGTTTATTTGATCTTTTTTTATTGTTTTATTGTTCTATAGTATCGTAAGGAGAGTCGCAAACCTAATTTCGTTGTACCTGTGCAATAATAATTGTACTTATACAATGAAAATAAACATATTCTTCTATTCTATTCTATTCTATTCTAATCAGTTTGGCATGATTCATGTCTAACTGTTTTTCATCTTACAGCTAAAAGCTAAAAACCATTGAGTGCAGAAGTATGTGATGTTTTGTTTTGTTTAATAAAAGCTGTTTTAGTTCAAGGCAGCTGTCAATTTCTACAGTTCCACAAGCCAATGCAAAAGTTCAGTAGTAATTATAAGTAGATAGACAAATGTATAAGGGGCTATGTATAAAGCATAAGGGGCTAATCAGTGGTGCAAAACAATATTAAAAAGCAAATTATTATGGAAAGTATTTCACTCATATTCAAGGGGGGGAAAAAATCTATTTTCAGCGAATCCTGCTGGGTTTAAATGGCTTACTTACTGCACAACAAATATTTTTCCATAATCAGTATTTTTGTCTTGTTTACTTGAGAAGAAAAAATTTGCACGACGATTAGACTCGTTTTATAATCCTCTCAGCAGTCCGAACTGTCCTTTGTAGTCTTCTGATGTCTGATTTCTTAGCTGAACCAAACCAGACAGTTTTTGACGTGCAGAGGACAGACTCAATGACTGCTGAGTAAAACTGTAACAGCAGTGCCTGTGGCAGGTTGAATTTCCTCAGCTGGTGAAGGAATTACAACCTCTGCTGGGCCTTTTTCACAATGGAGTAAATGTGGGTCTCCCACTTCAGGTCCTGTGAGATGGTAGTGCCCAGGAACCTGAATGACTCTGCTGCCACAGCGCTGTTTAGAATGGTGAGCGGGGGTCAGTGTTGGGGTGTTCCTACTAAAGTCCACAATGATCTCCACCGTTTTGAGCATGTTCAGCTCAAGGTTGTTTTGACTGCACCAGACTGCCAGCTGTTCAAACTCCCTTCTGTATGCAGACTCATCGTCATCTCGGATGAGGCCGATGACAGTGGTGTCGTCTGCAAACTTCAGGAGCTTGACAGAGGGGTCCTTGGCAATGCAGTCATTGGTTTAGAGGGAGAAGAGAAGTGGGGAGTGCACACATCCCTGGGGGGCACCAGTGCTGATTGTACAGGTGTTAGAAGTGAGTTTCCCCTGTCTCACAAGCTGCTGCCTGTCCGTCAGAAAGCTGGTAATCCACTGACAGATAGACATGGGAACGGAGAGTTGGTGTAATTTATTCTGGAGTATAGCTGGGATGATGGTGTTGAAAGCCGAACTGAAGTCCACAAAAAGGATCCTTGCATATGTCCCTGGTCTGTCCAGATGTTGCAGGATATGATGCAATCCTATGCTGACTGCATCATCCACAGAACTGTTTGCTCGATAAGTAAATTGAAGGGAATCTAGAAAGGGTCCATTGATGTTCTTCAGGTGGGCTAACACCAGTCTCTCAAATGATTTCTTGACCACAGACATTGACAGATGACAGGTCTGTAGTCATTAAGTCCTGTGATTTTTGGTTTCTTTGGGACAGGAATAATGATTGAGCATTTGAAGCAGGATGGGACTTCACACTGCTCCAGTGATCTATTGAAGATCTGTGTGAAGATGGGGGCCAGCTGGTTAGCACAGAATCGAAGACACGCTGGTGAGACGCCATCTGGGCCTGAAGCTTTCCTCGACTTTTGTTTCCGAAAGACGTGGCTCACATCATCTTCACAGATCTTAAGGTTGAGTAGCAGGAGGGGAGAGGAGGGGGGTTGCAGGAGGTGTTGGTGTTTGTGTGAAGTGAAGGTCAGAGGGTGTGTGGGGTGTGAGATTGGGCCTTTCAAATCTGCAGTAGAACACATTCAGGTCATCAGCCAGTTGTTGGTTCCCTACAGGGTTGGGGGTAGGAGTCCTGTAATTTGTGAGTTGTTTCATGCCACTCCACACTGATGCAGGGTTGTTAGCTGAAAACTTGTTTTTCAGCTTCTCAGAGTATCTTCTTTTAGCCACTCTGATTTCCTTGTTCAGTGTGTTTCTGGCCTGATTGTACAAGACGGTTGGGGAACCCCTGTAAGCATCCTCTTTGGCCTGACAAAGCTGCCTGAGCTCTGCTGTAAACCATGGTTTGTCATTGTTGAACTTTAAATAAGTCCTAGTAGGAATGCACATATCCTCACAGAAACTGATATATGATGTAACAGTGTCTGTGAGCTCGTCCAGGTCTGTGGTTGCAGCCTCAGAAACACTCCAATCCATGCAATTGAAACAGGCTTGTAGTTCCCACTCTGCTTCATTGGTCCATCTCTTCACAGTCCTTACTACTGGCTTGGTTGATGTTTGCATTGTTTGCCCTTATTATAACAACAAAAATGATTTTTGTATGTGTTTTTGTGAATATATATTTATGTGAATTCTATTCTTTTTTTGTATGTAGAACCTGCTGTTACCAAAGATAAATTAAAACCTTCAGCTGCAAAGAAAGGTAAGGACAATAGAAAAATGGCAATTTAAGATCTATTTTCATACCAAATAAGTCATTTTTATGACTAAGAGCCAATGGCTGTAAAAGAGAATTCCGAAAGGACATGTAATTATGGGTCAGGAAATGACTTAGCTGTAGTTTTATATTAATGAGCTATATAATTTCATCTTTTACAGAGCCAGTGATCACTAAAGAGAAGGCAAAACCTACCTCTGCTAAGAAAGGTACATTATATTATTGCGTATATTACAACATACAGTATAACTAATTAGAATGTTGTATTATCAAATATAAGTACATACTGTATATTTATGTATTGTATATATGTTTTATATTAAATATATTTAATTGTCAAAATCTTCATAATCATGATTATTTGTCAGTTTAAAAATCATAATGATGATATATAAAAATCAGATTTATATTTCAAAAAATATGTGTTGTAATTGTTTTGTTTTTTGGAAAACAACAGTAACCAGAGAAACCAAGTCAGCAACTGCAAAGAAAGGTAAGTTACCAGCAGAAATAATTTCACTGAGACTCAGTTGTGTTACCAGTGAAGTGATGCTGAAGCTTTTTAAAATAAATAGAGAATAAATAGAGTTTTCAACGGCAACTGGTGCAATGCTTATTTTTTTCATTCCTTTTATTCTGAAGCCCTGAACCAATTACCACCAATCTGGTTGTGTGGCAATGAGGAATCATAATTATTAAATAATTATTATCTATCCTGTTTCCCCCTTCATATATATATATATATATATATATATACATATACAGTGCATCCGGAAAGTATTCACAGCGCTTCACTTTTTCCACATTTTGTTATGATACAGCCTTATTCCAAAATGGATTAAATTCATTATTTTCCTCAAAATTCTACAAACAATACCCCATAATGACAACGTGAAAGAAGTTTGTTTGAAATCTTTGCAAATGTATTAAAAATAAAAACAAATTTAAAAAAAAAAAAATCACGTTCACAAGTATTCACAACCTTTGCGCAATACTTTGTTGCAGCACCTTTGGCACCAATTACAGCCTCAAGTCTTTTTGAGTATGATGCTACAAGCTTGGCACACCTATTTTTGGGCAGTTTCTCCCATTCTTCTTTGCAGGACCTCTCAAGCTCCATCAGGTTGGATGGGGAGCATCAGTGCACAGCCATTTTCAGATCTCTCCAGAGATGTTCAATCGGGTTCAAGTCTGGGCTCTGGCTGGGTCACTCAAGGACATTCACAGAGTTGTCCCGTAGCCACTCCTTTGTTATCTTGGCTGTGTGCTTAGGGTCGTTGTCCTGTTGGAAGATGAACCTTCGCCCCAGTCTGAGGTCCTGAGCGCTCTGGAGCAGGTTTTCATCAAGGATGTCTCTGTACATTGCTGCATTCATCTTTCCCTCGATCCTGACTAGTCTCCCAGTTCCTGCCGCTGAAAAACATCCCCACAGCATGATGCTGCCACCACCATGCTTCACTGTAGGGATGGTATTGGCCAGGTGATGAGCGGTGCCTGGTTTCCTCCAGACATGACGCTTGCCATTCAGGCCAAAGAGTTCAATCTTTGTCTCATCAGACCAGAGAATTTTGTTTCTCATGGTCTGAGAGTCCTTCAGGTGCCTTTTGGCAAACTCCAGGCGGGCTGTCATGTGGACAGATTGGTGGAATGCTACAGAGATGGTTGTTCTTCTGGAAGGTTCTCCTCTCTCCACAGAGAAACGCTGGAGCTCTGTCAGAGTGACCATCGGGTTCTTGGTCACCTCCCTGACTAAGGCCCTTCTCCCCCGATCGCTCAGTTTGGCCGGGCGGCCAGCTCTAGGAAGAGACCTGGTGGTTCCAAACTTCTTCCATTTACAGATGATGGAGGCCACTGTGCTCATTGGGACCTTCAATGCTGCAGAAATTTTTCTGTAACCTTCCCCAGATCTGTGCCTCGCTACAATCCTGTCTCGGAGGACTACAGACAGTTCCTTGGACTTCATGGCTTGGTTTGTGCTCTGACATGCACTGTTAACTGTGAGACCCTATATAGACAGGTGTGTACCTTTTCAAATCATGTCCAATCAACTGAATTTACCACAGGTGGACTCCAATCAAGTTGTAGAAACATCTCAAGGATGATCAGTGGAAACAGGATGCACCTGAGCTCAATTTTGAGTGTCATGGCAAAGGCTGTGAATACTTATGTACATGTGATTTTTTTTTCTTTTTTTTCTTTTTAATAAATTTGCAAAGATTTCAAACAAACTTTTCTCGTTGTCATTATAGGGTATTGTTTGTATAATTTTGAGGAAAATAATGAATTTAATCCATTTTGGAATAAGGCTGTAACATAACAAAATGTGGAAAAAGTGAAGCGCTGTGAATACTTTCCGGATGCACTGTATATATATATATATATATATATATATATATATATATATATATATCTATATCTTTATATATTTTTTTTTTTTTCAGGACATGGATTATTGTGCATAAAGCCAACATCTCAGGTTGTTTCCTGGGAGTAAATGTAATGATCTGTACACTTAGTTTAACCCTTGGTTGAACTCTGCATCACCCTCTGCTTTTGGTTATCAATTGCTCACAAATGCTTCTGAAACATATGTAGATTCAGAGATCATTGAAAATTACATGTTGTTTTTAATGACTCACCACTTGACATTATTTATTTTATCTGATGCTACAAAATGCCTGCAGTGATGCATCTAAACTTTACATGAAAGTCAGTCTCATGAAACATTGTGTCTGTCATCGTATTAAGATGTAAAGTATGGATATGGGTGATTGCATGAGGAAAGCGTTTGTATTTTTTATGTAACATACCAGTAACAACAAAGAGAACTGAAGAAGTTTTGTGCCAGTGCACTGCTGCCTTTGAAGTTCCTGCTGTTGAATTGAATTTTAAGATGGAAAAGAATAAAGTACCTGTTATTCATATGATTATTTTATGACACGAAAAATACGTGTAAAGAGGAGAAAGTTTTAAAGGAAATGAAGCCCATTGCAGAAGGTAGGTTATTTCAAAAAGCACTGAACAATACAGTAGATGGTGCTTGCTAAGACAAGCATACATATTCCTCTTACTTAAGATTAGGGATTTGAACAAATTTTGTTCAAAATTTTGTTGTGATATATTTTTGATAAAAAAATATATCGTTTTCATATATACAGTAAATTTCAGTGAATATACCTTATCTATAAAATAATTCTGGGGGTCTTGCCATAAATGTGTTGAAGACTAAATGTTCTAGAGGGGAATTGCATCCTCAGAACAGGAGGGAAGAGATTTCAGTCAATAATCATCATGCAAACATCTCAGTTTAATGAATGATCTTGGTCCATCATGAACGATAAGTCACTACATTTTAAATTCCTAATGTACTATATGGAATTATTGAGTGCAAAGCCTCTCGAGTTGCTGACAGGAAATCAGTATACAATATTTATGTGCTTTTAACTTCTTTAGTTCATTGAATCCTGTAAGGGCCAACATGTCAAATACTGCAGGGGCATGCCATTCTGTATACTGTAATCAACAAGCATAATTAAAAGAAAAGATCAAATGGTGATAAAGTGCTGACTGTAAAATTGCTTTGTGTTGTATACTGGGTAGCTTCAATAATGTAATATATTTAATTATGTTTGATGATTAGTCAAGAAGAAGGCAGCATCAACACCAGAAAACAAACAAACCATTAAAGCACAAGTTGCGGGTAGGTTTTAATGACTGTTTTAACATTACATTACAAAAAATGCTTCAAAGAGAAACAAAACAGAACAAAAAGAAAGCCATCCCACAAACTGTATGTGATTTCTACAGCTATCAAGACTAAAACCGAATCTGATAAAGGTAAGTTATTGTTTGGACAGTTCTCGGCATGAAGTCATATTTTTGATAGTCATGCATGACAAAATATTGAAGTACTGTTTGAATATTAATGTCCCCATGGATGCTCTGTGTTGTGAACACCTGTGCAGAGAGCGTTTACTCCACAGACAACTATAAGGTGCACTCAAATCTTGCTAGACTCCAGTTGGCACAAGAAAATCGGATCTGTCAGATAAAATCACTTTAGATGAAGTCACAAAAGAGCGGCTGTATTTTCATGATAACATTGATCTGTTTTGACAGGAGTGTATCTTTCATGCACTGCTCCATAACTTTGCAAATACATAACAAAGCATGTATTCCTAACATAAAGAGAACTTGATTAAAGGACTTTGCTTGCACAGCTGAGGTGCAATTATAGAGGTGTCCGACTCTGTAAATGTGAACGCATGGGAGATTGGAAAGAGCATACAGTAGATGTGACAGGCACTATTTTCCTTTAACTTCAGAAACACCTGTTCCAGTTGAGGAGAATACAGCTGAAGAAACCCAAGTTCCCCTTCTGTCATTCACTCGACGTTGTGTCGATGAAGTGACACTAGGGGTCGCTACTGGGAGCCCCAGACATCTCTGATCAATGAGAATTGGCGAGTGGAATTTGCATGCCACTCCCCTGGACATACAGGTATAAAAGGAGCAGGAATGCAACCACTCATTCAGATTTCTTCTTCGGAGCCGAGTGGTTGTGTTCATTCAAGCTGAACTACTACCGGTCCATTCATCTCTCTTGCTCTCACGAGCTGTTGGTCTTACGGCGCGTTACAGCGGTTCTCCCCCTCTTGCACCAGCGTTGTGCAGAGTACATCCCTGGGCGCTTCAACAGCGAGAAAAAAAAAAGAGTATATTTTCTATCTAAAAGAGAATATTTTATTTAATATTTTCATCTGAAAGAAAGCCACCCCAGCGGCTCCCCATCTCGGTCCTTCTACCTATGGCTATGA
The DNA here is from genome assembly GCF_019703515.2 of Myxocyprinus asiaticus. Taxonomy (NCBI): domain Eukaryota; kingdom Metazoa; phylum Chordata; class Actinopteri; order Cypriniformes; family Catostomidae; genus Myxocyprinus; species Myxocyprinus asiaticus. Next base: position 9,472,032 of record NC_059368.1, on the reverse strand, counting down.
GGCTGAGTCGGTTAGCACTGGGGGCGATTTGGGGACTTCAATGGGAGCTTCTCCGCCAGGTAACCCCCCACAGACCTCCCATTCCCCTGCACGCTCGTATGCCCTGGCCGGGTTCTGGGATGAGACCGCGAGCCTGTCTCAGGGTGGGTTCGCGGCCTCGTTCGGAACTCGCGAAGAGGATGAGATATCATTGCAGCATCGGAGAGGGGGCTCACCGTGTCTGACGCGGAAGACTCGGCTGGACTCCCACCCTCGGGTGCGGTGGTCCAGTCGCAGGCGGATGCGGAGCTGGCGGCCATGCTTGCCCGGGCAGCCGAGAGTGTCGGGCTGGAGTGGAACCCTCCGCTCTCCCCCGAACCCTCGCGGCCCGACGATTGGTTCCTTGGGCCGGAGCGCCGCTCACGGCCACGCTCCGCCCCCTGTTCCTTTCTTCCCGGAAGTGCATGAGGAGCTTACACGGTTGTGGCAGGCACCTTTTACTGCCCGCACCCGATTTGAGAACTCCTCCGCTCTCACTACCCTCAACGGTGGGGCGGCGAGGGGGTACTCGGTGCACTTGTGCCCACAGAACGCCGCCACCTGGTGGAGTCGTCCAAGGCTCCCGTCCAGGGCCTGTAGGCTCACGTCGTCACTGACGGCTAAAGCCTACGGCGCTGCTGGACGTGCCGCCTCCACCCTGCATGCCATGGCTCTCCTGCAGGTGCACCAAGCCAAGGCACTTAAAGAGCTGCACGAGGGTAGTTCTGACCTGGGATTAATGCAGAAGCTGTCATGGCGCGGTCTCTCGGGCAGGCGATGTCCACCTTGGTGGTCCAGGAACGCCACCTTTGGCTCAACCTGGTCAAGTCGAGAGAGGCTGACAAGGTTCGATTCCTTGACACCCCCATCTCCCAGGCTGGCCTATTCTGTGACACCGTCGGAGACTTTTCCCGGCAGTTTTCGAAGGTAGGAAGCAGACGGAGGCCATACAACATGTCCTGCCCCGGCGCAGCTCGAGGCCCCGCACCCTGTCTGCTCGTCGCCAAGGGCGTCCCCCTGCGGAGGTAACACCGGCTCAACCGCAGCCTGCCCCAGTGGGTCGGTCCCAGCGTGGAGCCACCCGCAGGAAACAGACGCCACCCGTCTCACGGCCAGCTGCCAAGAACCCAAGGAAGGCTTTGAAGTGCCCCTGAGACGGGCAGTCCAGGAAGTCTGGAACTCACCCTTCAGGAGCTGGTAAAGAGACCACTCCTTCCCCCGACGGAGGGTCGGGTGGAGAATCCTTATTTTCCTTTTCTTTTGATTTCGCCGCACTCCCATCAGGCTTCGGGACCCACTTTGTTAAGAAAAGAGCAGTTCCCTCACTTCCTGGGCCTCACAGTCGGTGTTCACCGGCGTCATTATCACGACCGCCAGACACCATTTCTCTCTGGAAGGTTCAGCGCCCCGGAGGCGGGACATCCGCCCCCGCGCGCCCAGCTGTGGCACAAGTCTGCTCCCAATGTGATGGTCTCCACGGGTCACGGTCTCGCACTTCTTCCTCCCCCGTCCCAGGCCGTTCCGGGGGTAGTCACAAGGAGCCAGGTAAGTGCTTTGATGTCCTTAGACTCGGCATAGCCACAAGGGCGTGGCTCACGCTCCCCAACACGTCACGTTGGCTGATCAGGACTGTCTGACTCAGCAAGCTCTCCCCGGTTCAGAGAATCTCTTTTCTCGGTATGGAGTTAGACTCGGTCTCAATGACGGCGCACCTCACAAACAAGCGCGTGCAGTCGGTGCTAAACTGACTGAGTACGTTCAGACAGAAGACTTCGATCCCACTGAAATCTCGAGTTGATGCATATGAGACCGCTTCAGCACTGGCTCCAGACTTGAGTCGTGAGATGGGCATGGCGCCACGGTGCACACCGCATGCTCATCACGCAGGTCTGTCACCGTCTGTTCAGCACTTGGTCCAACCTAGCATTCCTACGGGCAGGAGTTCCCTATGGCAGGTCTCCAGGCACGTCGTGGTTACAACGGATGCCTCCAAGCGTGGCTGGGGCACCGTGTGCAACGGGCATGCAGCCGCCAGCCCTTGGACCGGTCCGCGACTGTGTTGGCATATCAACTGCCTCGAGTTGCTGGCAGTATTGCTCGCCCTGCGGAGGCTTTTGCCGTTGATCCGGGGCAAGCACGTGTTGGTCCGGACGGACAAGACCATGTGACACTTTTCCACTTGAAAGCCCCCCTCTCTCTGGGTGGGGTGTGGTCTCCGCAGTGTCCTCCTCTTTGGAGGGACACCCCCCGACATGGACCTTATATGGCCCCCAGCTGAACAATTTCGTTCCTTTTGGGGAGTAAAAAAAAGAGAAAAGGCCGTGGCTGTGTCTCGGATAGTGTAAACGTGTTTGGCTCGCTGTCCCTGGAGGAGGGCTCGAGGCTCGAGACTTGACCCGAGCTCAAATACCCTCCCATCAAACAGATTTTAATTTTGCCATACAGCATCACAAAATGTCCACTTCATTGTTTATAAAATAATAATAATAAGTGACTACAAAATTTGGGGTCATTTAGAGCATTCAGGGGTATGAAGTGTTCTTCCACCATTGTCCATAAAATGGAATGGTTAATTTATTAAACAATGAAATATCTATAAATTACATACAAAAGGTGGTGTATTTACTTATAAATAAAATTCTGTAAATACCCAATATGCAGTATATAAGATAAGATGTTTATGGGTAAAAAGTTGTAGGCCTATTTTTATTAAGTACACTTGCAGCAGTTACATTTATTTCTTTGAATTTCATTCCATTTTAATTCTGCTTCCTTAAATTCAAATTACTATGCAGGATTTTGTTTGCCACATCAATTTTGAATTTAAACAATCCTGGCGCACAACCCTTGTTACTATTTCTTGTTACTATATGTTAAGTTATTTTTTCCACAGAGATTAAACTATTTTTGCACATCTTTAGTAAGATTGCAAATAAAATTCTGAAATTAATACACTAATGCGGCTGTATGGTTGGCCCTGTGTGAACTCTGTGTGAACTCCTAATCTAAAAAACCTAACTCTCCCACTATAACTCCTGCTTGCTTGTCTTACTTGTTAGTGACTAAATTGTTATGTCTATTCACTGCTCCCTTCGGTATGTATTACAACATGAATTTACAAACTGCTCTGATGAGAGCAGTTCCCTTCAGTTTCACTGTGTCATTGCACTCCGACTGCCTGTGAACATCCTCTGTGCAATTACAATAACTCACAAACTTTGGTTTGTTATCACAATTCACAGCTTTCTCTGATGGTCTGTGAGTGTGTGTTTCTATGTGTTATTTCAATACTATCAATGAACTATAGTTCAAGTGATTGTGTTGAACATAAAAAGGTGTTTTTCTTTGGGAAAGCTAAGTAACTTTAAGTATATGTAATACCTGTTGAAAGTGAGTTTATTTTATTTTGTTCTTTATTTTATATACTATTTTATGTTAATATTAAGTCTTATTTTCATCTATTAGAGTACCTTCTTGAGGTCACCATTACTTTAAAATGCAAGTCATCTCCCTCCCTCCCTGGGTATAAATGTTAACCGATACTCTATAATTAACTGAAAGACCCTTGAAACTTTCAAATGTGTGACTGTAGCACTGCATACAATCACATATTGAAGTGGGTAAATATTACTTCAATGTATCTCTCATTGACAAACTTCTTTAGAAGAACTGAAAGCTGAGGAAAATGTCACAGAGGGCAAAAAAGCAGGTAAGTAAACCAAAGCCTCACCTTATTAATACCCTAAATTACATTACAGTAATTTTACCTCCACAGCTACTGTAAAAGGAGACATACTTTGATACTTTTTTATTAATGGGTTCACAATTTTATGAACTTACAGTACTGTTTAATACTGTACACTTGCACTGTGATTGACAGGATTAGGCGAAATTGCTCTTTCCAAATTTTTGTTTAGAACTCCATTTATGTTCAGGGATATTGCTTATGTCTATATGTAAATGCCATCTTAAACCACATAGGCCTGTGTGTATGGTAATCAGACAATACCTTAATTTTTTTCTTTCAGTCAGAACTGTTTGCATAATTCTATGATGTTTAGATCTGAAAATCGCACTTTGTTTTACAGGCAAGACACCGTACTTCCAATGTGTTTTAATGAGTTCAAAATCCAGCCAGTATCCACTGCGGCCCATGTCTCCTGTTATGAGTCCTGCCATTAACCCCACTCTAATGAGAGCCATGATGGAGCAGAGGGCCGCTTTACTTCAGCAGAAAGCCCACGCAGCAGGCCAGTAACAGGGCGACACAGCCCATTCAGCCTGGCCATGCGCAAACTACTAAAGAACTGCTGTAAAACAATGCTGCTGGGCTCTCAAGAGCTATTCTCCTAAATAATAACTACTTTTAGACTAATGAAAATACTGAAACAAAGAGGGCCATCAAGTCCTTTTACTTTCAATGAATGGAGGTGTCTGATCTTTTAACAGAGATGTTTTATGCCTTCATCAATGGCTTTTGAATATGATCACACTTTTTTGCAAAAGTGTGTTAAGTGATATACAATTACATAAAACGTATATTACAGTGCTTGTAAGGCAGCACTGTATTAAAACTGCTCAACCATTCTGGTTTAGGTTTCTTCTAAACCGCTAGACCTAATTATTAAAGGAATGTTCTAAGTTTAATACAAGTTTTGCTTAGTCAACAGCATTTGTTGCATAATTTTGATTATCATAGAAATTGTTTTACTCATCCCTCTTTTATTTAAAAAAAAAGAAGAAGCAAATATCATGGTTACAGTAAGCCAATTATAATGGAAGCATATGAGGCCAATCTATAAACACTAAAATACATACTGTTTCAAAAGTATAGCCACAAGATGTAAACATTATATGTGCTAACATGATTTTAGTGTGATAAAATATCTGTTCTACACTATTTTAGTGGAATAAAATTGCGTACAGGGCTTACCGCTGTTACGTTGCCATGTCAATAAAGTTGTAATATTGGATATAACTTTACTCAGAAAAAGTTAGTAAGCGATTTCATCAGACTAAAATCATGTTAACTTGTATAATGTTTACGCCTTGTGGCTACACTTTTGAGACCGTGTGTATTTTAATGTTTATGGATTTGCCCCACTCACTTCTATTGTAAAAGCCTTAAAAGATTTTTGCTTTTTGTCAAAATAATTTTTTTGCGGTAATCAACACTATGCCACAAATGCTGCTAACTTGTATTTAACCCATTATTTAAGCATCTGCAATTAATTCCACCTGAACCACTTAACATACTCCATTCAAACTTTGTTTTGTAGATAATTTCAGTCTAGGTAAGCTATCTTCTTTTGTTTTTGTAAAATTTATACTTTCAAGAATTCTAAGATTGAAGTTATAAAAACTCTCTTTCACTTCTTGATAACTGACAGCAATGATGTCATTGCAATATGTGCATATAAATTGCAATTGGTCCTCTTTCTTATGTCAATTTGAATATTGTGATTGGTCTTCCTTTCTTGCATCCATTTAAAATTTTAAGACTGCATTTATACACTGCAAAGACAGTGTAGCGTTCTGTTGATTTCCTGCTCAGCCGACAGAAAACAAGGTGCATGCTGAGTGTTATGATAACAGCGATGGTGTTCTAATGCAGCACCGAATTTACAAAAAAACTGAAACCTGAGTTTACCTAAAATTTTAGTTTTATTTTTTAAATACTATTACTCTTGCAAGCACTGGTATTTCCTTCTGGAATTGCACATTATAATGTAAATTTTGAAATATATTTAATGTGTAACACCTGCCAAAAAGTGTTACATTTGTTTTTTCTATTTATTTCAGATCTTAAATCATCTGTTTACATTTGTTTCAAGGTAGATGCTGCTGTTTATTTTATTTTTATTTTTTTATTATTGTACATAAGACTACTCAGCCTTGAAACAAGTTTTTAAACGTGTTAAATAATTAACGTATTGCTCTAAATATTCAGATATTTATTTTTCTATGTCAAAGTATACAGTCTCATTAATAGAAATCTGGCAACATGCATTCACGAAGGGCCTTATCTCTTGACACAGGCCATATCCTTTGATTCATTGGTAATAAGATTATATTTAGTGTGTCTGGGTTATATCTGGGTCTGGGATCTCTGCATTTGTATGCATGGCCATGGAAGGCAGGAGGATGACATTTGGACCGAATCTGATTTCTACCTTAAACAGTGGAAGCTTACATTCTTATTGAATACAGACACATTATGAGATTAAGAGGCATTTAATGTCTCCAGCCTCTGTATAATGAATATCTTTAATTTTACTTGACTGGGAATTCTGTACACTTGAATATCTCTAGTTAATAGAAAACATTTTTTCATGCAAAATACTGTTATGAGGGTTATAATATGGGATGGTTTCTGTATTTAAGCTTTTTTATTTTTGTAAAATTGAGAGTGTTGCTTGTACATGTAAAACCAAAACAAAAGATACTAAAAGAAACAGTATTTTACAGCAGTTGTTCTCAACAGGTTTTGTTTTGTTTCAGGGTCCAGATTTTAAATTGGACAAAGTACCAAAATTGTTCACTGTACTAAAGTAAACAAAATGGATCATTAGCATGATCTACATAGGTCCAACAATATGCAAAATGATTAAGACTCCATTGGAGAATTGACTAAATTTAGTTTTTTGAATGTCTCTTAAATTTGTATGGTTTTATGCTCTTGGCAGCCAATAATTCATTGCACAAATCACATTATGATCGGTACAAATCATGTTTATCCTCATTGCAAGTGAACCTATATTTAACGTTGTCAAGTCGCATTTTTAAATGTTTTTTATATGTTTTTTCTCCATTATTTTTGAGGATGAAAACATGCAACTGTCCCAACTGGCTTCTACCTAATTTTCAGCCTAGTCTCATAGAATGAACGTTACTATAGCTACATTTATAGTACTAATTCTATGCTTCATCTCAGTTTTCTGGTGAAATTAACACTAGAGGCGCTATACAACAACTGTGCGTTTTATTCACATTCACGCAAATGAAGACTACAATGGCTGATAATGACTTTATAAACATTTATTTTTCACACTACTACTCATACACTGCTATGTTATGATATCAAAACACTTTTACTGTAACGTATCATTTGAGAAACAATGCAAGATGGCATGTTAATGAAAGTGTCATAGATGTGACATGACATGACATGGTTGCTTCAGAAAATTTTCTTTTGATGTAGCATTTTGTTTTTGGACACTATCGGTTAGGTTTAGTTGTTGGCTAAGGGTAAGAATGTCTGTTTTGTGTCCACCTCATTTGATTTTATATCACTGTTAGTTAGGTTTAGGTTCAAGTTTTAGGTTAGGGAGGTATGTTTTATTCATTTAAACCTCCATCTAATATTCAGCTTGAAAACCTCATCTGATTATGACACCATTTCTCTCGCTTCTGGTGCCTCCCGCTGGGCAACTCACTGGGAAACTGCAGTGAAACGTTTCATGAGGACCGTAATTTCGTTTTGCAAAAATGTTGCCACGTTCACGTAATGTTCATTAGACCAGGCTGGACTCGTTGTACGTATTGCAGCAGTCTCTAGGAGAAATAAACATTAGAGGCGCTAAAACAACAATGACATTTATTCACTTTCACACAAATCACGTGTAAAACGGCAGATTACCAGTTCATAAATATTTTTTGCCCTGTTCCATACACAATTCTATGTTATGACATCTAAACACTTTTGCCATAGTTTTATTACATGACCAACAACATTTACAAGCTTGTTTGAGCGTAATCAGATGGTGCATAGCTCAGCTGATAGAGCTCGTGACTTGACGTTTGAGCCGAAAGGGTGATAGAAGCACCACAAAATGATGTGGTTACTTCAGCAGTTCTGTTTTTCATCTCACATTTGCTTATATGACACTATTAGTTAGGTTTAAGGTTTAGGGTAGGGAGGTAGGCTTTGTTGATGTACTTGATAGAGCATTAACCTTTAAAACCTCATACTTTTGGGATAACATTTAACCTGCTTTTAGCGCCATCCGGTAGACATTTCACCTCGGACCTGCTGTGAGTACAACATAATAGATACCATGGAATATCATTTTACAAAAAACATTTGCCACCGTCACATAATTTTTATGAAATCAAGCTGCTAATTTTGCTCTATCGAGTGGCAGATGAATTAGAGCCAAATTATAGCAGAGTTTAATTGGACACATGGCTTGCAGGAATTGTTTTCCTCCCTTTTAAAAGTTGTTAAGCCTGTTTATTTCACTACCCTAACTATGCACAATTATGTGGTCAGTTGGATTTTCTTATTTGCATTTAGTATTGTTTTCTCCCCCCCTGTTGTCCAAAAAGAACTACAACACAATTTGGGTCAAGGCCACAAGTTGAGAACCACTGCTTTGCTGTATTTGACAACATTGCAACAGTTTCCCATATTCTCCTAGAAGCATCTTTTTCCTGTAACATTTTAAGCTGTACAGTGCAAATATCTCGATTGTGACAATTTCAACCAGAAACTCTTATTCAGGAACACATACTTTAATATTTATGAATGAACGACACAAATATTGATGACACTGTCTGAAATATATGTATAAAATGGCACAAAGGCCATTTTGTCTAACATGTTCTTCATGTTATACAAAAGTAATGTCTTACCATAAACGAGAGACAGTGTACAGTAAGAATACAATGTTTACAAGGTGGAATGAAAATGCTAAAGCGCTTGTTTGAGTGTTAAGATAGAGATTGATGATTCTCATGATGCTTAAAAGACACTAGATTTACAATACCAAGTTTTGAATATGTTTGTATGTTTGTTATTTGCATGCCCCCTTGGTATGTTTGTATGTGACATCTTGGTTTCTTACTTGCTAAATTGGCTTGTTGCCCTGAATTTCAACTGAGTCTGTAAATTGATTATTTTATAAAAAATTACACAAACCAACTGGAGACCTAGTGCTTGTGCCGAAGCATGCTGTACATCTAACTGATCTTTAAAAGGATTTATCACTTTTCGTGTTTTGATTCAACAGTTTAACGGCACATCAGACTGAGTCATATTTTGCAATCACATTGTAGAGACTTCAGATTCATAGTTTTAATTGCCAACTTGTCAGCTATGTCAACTGTTCTAATGAATGTTGAATAAGATTTATCAGTCGAAGTGATGCACATTTTGGATTTTTTTTTCTTTTTTTTTTTCTGTCACATCTTGCTGGATTGTAGTGAGCAAAATTCTGGTAATAAATTAATTGCTTTATGCAAAGTTTCTCTTTATGAAAAGTTTCTCACTTATATGTTTTTCATGTAAATATTCTGTGACAGAAGACAAAGTAATGTGTCAAAAAGACTAATGTGCTAAAGCAATTATAAATAAAAGAGAAATAAGTGTGGCATAAACAAAATTCCTTTTTTCAGTATATAATGTAGACAGACAGATGGACGGATGGACAGACTGACAGACAGACAGACAGACAGAGAGATAGATAGATAGATAGATAGATAGATAGATAGATAGATAGATAGATAGATAGATCGTTAGATGATAGTGCTTTTTCTGGTAGTATGTTAAATAATTGAATGCAAAGTACCATCCCTGCTAATAAAAACATCTTAAACCACCTTAAGCTGATCTTATCTGGTTTTGATTGGTCTAGCTTGTCTCCTAGCCTGTGCAAGCTGGTGTTCTGCTGATTTAGCTGGTCAGACAGCAAGTCCCCCAAACTGACCAGCAGACAAGTGCCCAAAAGCACCCTAAAATCAGCAAATAGACCAGCTGGACCAGGCTATGAGACCAGCTAAAATCAGCAAACCAGACTGAGCTTTTCAGCAGGGATACGTTGTACATCTTAAGTGCAACTTCACATACATAACTGTAAATCAAGTTTATCTAGTCTTAAAGCAAAAAAAAAAAAAAAAAAAAAAAAGAAAAAAATGGAACGCTTCTGTCTTTCCTGCAGTTGTGCATATTCTCCAGTTCCTTGTGAGATTACATGTTTTTTGTCTTTGCACTCTTGATGGGGCCATTCATATTTATAATTTAATCTAATCTACTCATTTAGAAGCCATAAATCGAAGCTAGTGAATAAATACAGACTGTGCCGCTGTAATTCCCTCTAATGTTCCCTCTTCAAACCCACATCTGTCGAGATCACCATAAAATGAGCCCACTATTTTAAACCAAATTCTCAATGGTTTCCCAGCTGTAAAAAAGAGAGAAAAAAACCAGGATCTAAGCCAAGGTTCTGGATTCTAGTCCCCAGTCTGGCAAAGTAGTGTGGTTCTGAGCAGCTCAAGCAGGTCACATCAGCTGGTGAGACAAGATATCTGGGTCAGCCAGAGGACTACATTACTGCAATGTGCTCCTGTGAACAGCACTAATGTATATAAATAATACAGTAAGAGATGGGACTGGTGAGGTATTCACACTCAGAAAATGCAGAAATTCCCAAGGTTTTTCCCATTAAATCATACAATTTTCATTTGAGACATTAATGATTTTGGTTCTTGTTTCTTATTCAGAAGGTTTACATTGGGAAGGAAGATTTGAAGTGAATGTTTTGTTCTCCTTTCAGATCTGGGAATTTGTAATTTGAATTTATACGTTTCTTACTGTAAATTCTTTGCTCTTTCCATCCAAAAGTATTGCAACATTGAACTTTTCCAGTTATTAGCTGTTTAGTTTTCCAGTAATTAGTTTTTCAATGACTAGCAATGGATTTAGTGTGACAAAACACTATACATCATTATTTTTTGTCACAGTTACAACCGAATGAGCAGAGGCAATTAACATTCTCTCCTTAATGTTCTCTTTCAGTGATTCAATTAGTATATCGGTTCGTTCGAAAGAGCCAGTTAAATGACCAGTTCATTTGAAGCCTTGTTCAGAAGTCCCTGTGACTTGCGTGCTATTTAACACCTTGTATTTTGTAGCAAAATATCTAGTTATGCTGTTCATCATTACCCAACCACGATGACCCAATCATAGAAATTAGAATGTTTTTTTATTTTTTTATTTTTTTTATTAGTTTATGTTTGGTGTTAATTACAATGTACAAGTTTAATCCAGTCACCCCGATCCTCACCCTCTAACCCTACTCTAACTCAGCCCTAACCCTCCTCCTGATTCTGTGCCAGATAAATACTGATTTTGAAAACAAATGATATCATGCGGTGTTAACCCTAACAGGTATTGACTTCTTAAGGGCGATTTATACTTCTGCATCAAACCTATACACCATAGGCTATGCTGCGCTACACCTCTTAGTCATATTTCCTACATGCATTATAAAGACCAGATCCTAAGCGAGCAAGCAAGTAGTTAATTAATTGTATGATTTTTTTTTAAAGAATGGCCAAATATATATACATGTGTGTATGAGGAGTAACGTTGTCAAAGTGCAGAACGTGCGCAACATGGACGGGTTAAGCACCGTCTCCACTATGCGAGCTGGGTCCAAGTTGGAGTGGCAAGTGGGGTGGCAAAGCTAATTTTTTGGGTGGCATCTGCCACCCCGTGTCACCCTTCTGGCCATGCCCCTGCTCTGCATTGTAAGCAACAAGTTTTATAAATAATATACCTAAATAATATACCTACAGTAAATCTCAACCTGTTCACATACTTTGATCCACAAATTAATCATACAGCGCAGGTTCAATTCTGAAGTATAAACTGGCCTTTAAACTTCAAAAGTTAGCTTCTTGTTGTTGGTAGCTAACCCTCTGGGATATTAGAATACTATTCCAACAACACAGCTTTTTGTTTCACTACAATTTTTCAAAAGAGTTTAACTTTTTAAAATTATGGGTAGCCTAGCTTGACAAACTGCATTTTCAGTGTAGCTTGTATAACACTGCTTCCATATCATATTCTTCCATACATATCATATTTAGCTAGTGTAACATTAAACCACAAACCCCCTGCTGCTCAATAAGTGCAAGCAGTCTTTTACTATCAACAGCAGCATAAGATTCCTCAGGGTAGCATCAGAGCTTCATCTCCATTTAAAATAACTCCATTTAGACCAGGGCAAACTCGACAATAAGGAAACTGCTGTCTCGAGTAGACAGTGTGATTGTGAATCTCATATTAGCACTGGCATCCCAGGGTCTCTGTAGACAATAAAAGCCCTGGAGATAAATAAATCTGCACATTCTCACTAAGAAAGGAGGTTGACTCCACACCAGTATTGAATGAAAGAGACAATGCATGCAAAGAGCAACAGTAAGAACACTCATGGTCTGCAGACTAATGACAGGGTCTAAACTATGACAAATTCTTTTTAATTAGACCCCCTACCACAGTTGTATATTTTACAAGTATGGCCATAAGAGAGCTGCAGCCTGATTGCATGCTTTAAGGTGGCGTGGGCCATTATGATGACTACCTCATTAAATAATGCAGGAGACCTGTGGTTTAGTGCTGCGTTTGTATACAAGAGCTCTGGGCGTGTCCAGAACACCCTCAGCAGACGGTCTGAGTGGGTGTGCACAGAATTAGATCAGGACAGGAGGAAGATTTTGGCACTGGCTTTGTGCACGCTCAGCAAACAAACGGTCTCCTAGGATTCAGAGTGGGTTCAGACTGTTTTAAAGCTGTTTAAGCCTTAAACACAAATATGATTAAAACATTTAAAAGTTCAGTTCAAAAATGTACAAAAACAGATAAGGTTTCATGTATATCAATATTTATTGGCTGCATTTTTCCTTTCGCAGTTTAGTTTGAGTTACATAATTTATCTCAGCATTTTGAAAGGACATATACACATATTTACTTCCATTCAGCATGTTCATTTAAACCACATGTAGTGTTCTGTATGATAATACCTCTATACTGCATGGGTTTCTCAGCACTAATACCCTATTATACAATCAAATTGATATGGTAAAGTTAAGCCAACAATCAAAACACTTTTGAATGCTCAAGAAATACTACAATGGAACCATACTGAAATATTCCTTAAGAAAAGCAGGGGATAATTCTTGGTTTCCTCACACTATGGGTTGCTTTGGTTGTAATGGCAATATGTACCCATAGAAAGCAAGGCTAGAAAAATTTAGACAATTTGATCAACATTCCGATTGCTTAAAATACAAAAAGGCTGTTTATAATGCAGCATGATCAAAAACATGTGCAGGACATTTAAATAAGATGTGTATTAAAACACTGATCATGGCAATAACACAGCTCTACTAAATATATACTGAAACAGATTAATTTACACCATCATCTGAGGATAATCAATTTTCAATACTTTCTGGTTGCTAAATCTGATCACCATTGCAAATGTAATAATGGCTTTACATAATGGCATTCTCTGAACCAAAAAGTAATACATTACTTGATGGTGAATACATTCAGATTCGAAATAGCCATTTACAAGGGAGGAGTCATTAACAAAAAACTGGAAAGTTGACTTTTAAGTTACAAGTTCAACAAAATGTGAAAAAATTATAATATTGACTGTTAACCTGCTTGTTCTGAAGAGAAGCCATCTGTTCTGGAGATAAGTTGTAAAATCAAATCAAATCAAATCAAATCAAATCAGATATGGATTTAAACTGTTCCACTGTATAGATGCTGTGCCCATAGAATTCAAACATTTTTGTGTAATACAAAATAGTGGCATAACCACACACATAACCATAACCATTCATAACTATGATTGTTTGGCCTAAAACAGATGTAGTTAAGAGGCTTTAAACAAATCGTTCACACAATCCTTTTCCAAGAAGTCTCATTTGCCCAAAATAACAGAGGATATGTAATTATTTGCTTATCGAGGAAAATCTCAGCCAATTTCAGCAAAAAAGCTGAAGCCATGCGGATTCTACTCTCCTTGTAGGCTATATGAATCTGTATTGAAAATGTATCTCCATATTTTATTCTCTTGACATTGAGCAACATTAAGTAACAATGCAACATAACCAAACTGATGAGTTAAAATATCCAGTACATTGCCCTTGTTACTTGTTGCCCTTGTTTCCAAAAAAGGAAAAAAATCTCTGAAATCAAATGGCAAAATTATATATATATTCTAAATTCACTCATTTGGGCTTGAAACTAAACCACTGTAAAATCCAGTTGGCAGAGAGACTAATAACAAAACAGCATTCCATAAAACAGAGCAATTTTGATTGCTCAGTAAACTATTTTTACACAATCTAAACCATTAACTGACCAAGATAATTATGTGGAAGCATGCACTAGCATGTGTCTCTATACAACACCTTGTTTGCATTTGGCTCTGTGTACACAGCTGTGTTAGTTTTACAGTATAACTTTGTATAACAATTTAAACTAATACTTTAACCTCAGATAGGTCCTGAAAATAATAATATTTAAGTTGGAAAAGTTACATGGCCATTGGATTATACATTACTTTGTGGTCACCTCTAAAAAACTCTTAGAGGTCTGGTCCTTAGTATAAATAGATGTCTTAGAAATAAACTTAATGTTTACTGTTGATGTTTAAGCCATAAAGCAATATTCCTCTATAACAAAGAGTAAACACGACCCTCAGTGAACAATGTACTAAATGTGAATCGAACCCTCTGGGATATTAGAATACTAATCCAATAACACAGCTAAAGTGGTGGTAAAATAATGACAGCAAATGATCAATAGAAAAATTTTCTTTGCCACGGTGTAAAGGGGTATATGCTGTGAAACACTAAAACCTGAACAGACAATGTAGTTTTCTTCAAAGGAATAGTTCTCCAAAAATGAAAATTGTCATTAATTACTCACCCCTCACGTCATTCTAAACCTGTACACTGTTAGGGTCCGTTCACACTGAAAGCACCCTTGCGCTAATGTAGGTGAATGTAGGTGTCTCAAGATGCATTTTTAACAGTTGAAGTTTTCATTAACTTAACATGCACTACATTTTTTTATATTTAAGATTAAAGCATTTCATTACAAATTTCCATCAAATTGAAATGAGTAGACTTTAATAAAAAAAAAATTAAATAAAAAAACGTACATACCTTTATACTAATACAGTTTTATCAATTTAATTTTGTTAAAGATTACATGAGTCAATTTGATGGAAATGTGTTATGAAACTAAAATGTGTAAATCTTAAAAATGTAAGTATTTTTTGAGTGTGGCATCCAAAATATGCGACACTCCTGTGCAAAACATATATATATATATATATATATATATATATATATATATATATATATATACAGGTGCATCTCAATAAATTAGAATGTTGTGGAAAAGTTCATTTATTTCAGTAATTCAACTCAAATTGTGAAACTCGTGTATTAAATAAATTCAATGCACACAGACTGAAGTAGTTTAAGTCTTTGGTTCTTTTAATTGTGATGCTTTTGGCTCACATTTAACAAAAACCCACCAATTCACTATCTCAAAAATTAGAATATGGTGACATGCCAATCAGCTAATCAACTCAAAACACCTGCAAAGGTTTCCTGAGCCTTCAAAATGGTCTCTCAGTTTGGTTCACTAGGCTACACAATCATGGGGAAGACTGCTGATCTGACAGTTGTCCAGAAGACAATCATTGACACCCTTCACAAGGAGGGTAAGCCACAAACATTCATTGCCAAAGAAGCTGGCTGTTCACAGAGTGCTGTATCCAAGCATGTAAACAGAAAGTTGAGTGGAAGGAAAAAGTGTGGAAGAAAAAGTTGCACAACCAACCGAGAGAACTGCAGCCTTATGATTGTCAAGCAAAATCGATTCAAGAATTTGGGTGAACTTCACAAGGAATGGACTGAGGCTGGGGTCAAGGCATCAAGAGCCACCACACACAGACATGTCAAGGAATTTGGCTACAGTTGTCATATTCCTCTTGTTAAGCCACTCCTGAACCACAGACAACGTCAGAGGCGTCTTACCTGGGCTAAGGAGAAGAAGAACTGGACTGTTGCCCAGTGTTCCAAAGTCCTCTTTTCAGATGAGAGCAAGTTTTGTATTTCATTTGGAAACCAAGGTCCTAGAGTCTGGAGGAAGGGTGGAGAAGCTCATAGCCCAAGTTGCTTGAAGTCCAGTGTTAAGTTTCCACAGTCTGTGATGATTTGGGGTGCAATGTCATCTGCTGGTGTTGGTCCATTGTGTTTTTTGAAAACCAAAGTCACTGCACCCATTTACCAAGAAATTTTGGAGCACTTCATGCTTCTCTTCTGCTGACCAGCTTTTTAAAGATGCTGATTTCATTTTCCAGCAGGATTTGGCACCTGCCCACACTGCCAAAAGCACCAAAAGTTGGTTAAATGACCATGGTGTTGGTGTGCTTGACTGGCCAGCAAACTCACCAGACCTGAAGCCCATAGAGAATCTATGGGGTATTGTCAAGAGGAAAATGAGAAACAAGAGACCAAAAAATGCAGATGAGCTGAAGGCCACTGTCAAAGAAACCTGGGCTTCCATACCACCTCAGCAGTGCCACAAACTGATCACCTCCATGCCATGCCGAATTGAGGCAGTAATTAAAGCAAAAGGAGCCTCTACCAAGTATTGAGTACATATACAGTAAATGAACATACTTTCCTGAAGGCCAACAATTCACTAAAAATGTTTTTTTTTTTTTATTGGTCTTATGATGTATTCTAATTTTTTGAGATGGTGAATTGGTGGGTTTTTGTTAAATGTGAGCCAAAATCATCACAATTAAAAGAACCAAAGACTTAAACTACTTCAGTCTGTGTGCATTGAATTTATTTAATACACGAGTTCCACAATTTGAGTTGAATTATGAAATAAATGAACTTTTCCACGACATTCTAATTTATTGAGATGCACCTGTATATATATATATATATAT
Source organism: Myxocyprinus asiaticus (assembly GCF_019703515.2). Taxonomy (NCBI): domain Eukaryota; kingdom Metazoa; phylum Chordata; class Actinopteri; order Cypriniformes; family Catostomidae; genus Myxocyprinus; species Myxocyprinus asiaticus. Next base: position 9,455,239 of record NC_059368.1, on the reverse strand, counting down.
ATATAAGGGTACAAATGACAATAAATAAAAAAATTGTGCAATGATCAAAGACGTCTGTCTAGCGCAGGTGTGGGGAACCTTTTTCCTACTAAGGGCCATTTGAGTATTTACAAAATTATTTGCGGGCCATACAATTGTTTGCAATTTCTGATTGCGGGTTGAAATTAACGTACACATTCTGTTACGTGCTTATAGAAAAAAAAGTTTAAAAGGTCTTTCTATTATACAATATTTTGCATTGTTATTATTTAAAATAATCTGTAATCATATTTTTTATTTATTTTTTACAGTTAATGAAATCAAGGCAATTTTTTGCTGTTCAAATTATTTCTCAAATGACCTCACAGGTAGGGTAAAATTGTCTCGCGGGCTTAATACGGCCCTGAGGCCAGACGTTCCCCACCTCTTTTCTAGCACGTTTACATCGAAAAACAATTTAAAAACAGTGCGGACATTCAGTGTGAACAGCCACTTACTCTTTTTTTTTTTTTTGTTGAAACACAAAAGTGGACATTTTAAGAATCTTTCTATACACTCTCTATACAACGACAGTTTATAGTGACTTTCAAACACCATAAAAGCACCATAAAAGTTTATTTCTGGATGTGAACATGGGCTAGATGTGAGCTTCAGCAGATGGGAAGATGGTCAGTGAATAACAACTATTTATTTTTTATTTTATCTTGTCCTATTTTGGAGCTGTCATTGTACAGAAGAAAATTTTGGTTTCTTCTTGTCCTTTTTTAGTTCCCCTTGTGTTCAACAGGTATGCAATTTTGGGTGTGAGTAAATAATGACTTTTTGAATTTTGAATAATGAATTTTTTGAGGTGACATTCCTTTAAATGGAAGCAGCATATGTCTGTCTAACGCTATCAACAGCTCTACGTTTTCCAAATACTCCCTCACATCCAAAACTCCTGAGCAACTCCCGATCTTGGGATTATAAATGTTGGAAACCCCAAAGCTTGTGAATCTTTATAAGCATGATTACCCATCCTAAAGTACCATGTTCTACATAATAATCACAAGAAGCACACACAGGATATATCACAGCAGTCTTTCCAGCTTCATATCACAATTACTCTCTCAATCTCACGTCTAGAACTGAAGTGTATTTACAGATTTTAATTGGCACTTGACAATTACATACGGTCATCTGCCTTTTGCTCTTTGCTTCAAAAATATCACTTTAAATGGCAGCTCTCAACAATGCATCTGGAAGCTGTACATCTCTCTGCATTTCATCCTCTTCTTAATGTTTCATTTCTTTGTACATTTTTTTTTTCTCGCATTATGGGAACAGGGTGCTCCTCCCCAGTGTATGGGGTTTGACAATTCCTTGTTGCCTGGGGAATTAAGAGCTTTTAGTCCAGTGAAAGGAGCGGCTGCATGTTCTCTTCTTCACTTTTCACTTTTTCTGGTCGTTTCAGGACACCGGGCTCAACAACAGACTGGGACCTGCGGGTGTAAACAAAATATGAGTGCAACCAAAGGAATCAGATTTTGGCCAAAGATACTGTACAGCTGAAAAATGCTACATGTATATACAGTGAGGTCCAAAAAGTCTGAGACCACATGAGAAAATCCTTTTATTTTGCATTATTTTCTCATATATTTTCTGATTATAATACAATATATAATGTGTTTTTTTTTTTTTGTTTGTTTTTATTTCATTAAACACTATAATTATATGAGCAGAATACCAAATTGAGTGAAAAGTTAAAGTGAACATTTTTAGAAATTCTTAGTATTTGGTATGCTTCAACAGCATGCACTCGGGCTGGAATGGACTCCTTAAGTTAGTGCAAAACCTGATGATTCATGTTCTAAGAATGTTCCAATTAGCGTTTTACAGTATGCGCTTCAATTGAAGCTTGGAAATATGTGCAAAGTAGGCAACATGGTCAATGTCACATATTTGCTTATTTGATTTGTGGCATAAAAATAGTTCTGAATCTTAAATATCATAACATTTTTATTTTTTACATTTTCATAATCCTAAAACGCAATTATTTCCAGATTTAAATGAGTTTTGAATCCCCCATTTTCAGTTTGGACACAGACTTTTGGACCTCACTGCAACGTAGGGTACATACTCAAAGTAGTACGCGTTGTACAGTGCTGTGCATGTCACAATCATTAAAGGGGAAAGATGTGTAATGGGAAATGACATCTTTGTACTCTGTGCTGGCCTACTTTTGATTCAGCCCTCTCATAGTGGCATAAGAAGCTTTGAGGACAGTGTGCTATCATTCATCATGCCCAGATCTGGGGCGTCTTACTCTGACAGAAACATTTATGTACAGTATAAACCATGATTGTAATCATGAAAATTCAATAAGAAATAATATTTTGCAGGGAGACAACTACTGGACAGTAAATGTAACTAGAAACAATATTCAAAATGCATTTAACGTTCATAATGTTTTATATTTCTGAAAATTGACTATTCTAGGATTCAATGTAGGGGGAATTTGATTTTATCCATTGGGATTGGATTGTGAAAAGCTAGCTATGACATTTTAACATATTTGAACAAATATTTTACTCTTTAAAAACATATATATTTGCAAAAAAAGTTAGCACAAATGAAAAAAATGCTGCCTGAAACAAATGCTGCCTGAAACAAGGATCCTTTAAATAGACCTGGTTTAGCCCAAAACACACAAAGGAAGGTAAGTGTGAACCATATTCAATAATGTAACCTACAAATAAAAACTGACCCCAAAATGATACCCATCATATTTATATAAACATAAATATTTCAGCATAACTAAATCATTACAGAAATTAAGCATCTAAACGTTTACAAGATGTGAACAGACAAACGAAGGACCTTTCTTCCTGACCAAAATGGTATCTGCTTGTGTGGCATAAAGATGCAGCCAAAGTGCCACTTCTAACTTTCGCCTGATGGTAGCTGGACAGTAACTCTCTTAAGTCCAGCTGAGTTTTCATTATTATTCTATTTTGTTTGATGTTGAAATATGAAGAGACAACTATCAGTAAGCCATGTAGGTAGATTTTCTCGAAGTGTAAACACTGTGGCACCATCAAAACTTTGTCTCAATCAAAGGTGTGAGTTTGGAGCTACCTGTATGCCGACTAATGGCATATGGGGGGAGTGTTCGGGAAACCTGTTTGAAAACAGTAATTACTGACATTTCTGTTTGGTGTAGCTAGTGGAATCGCATGCTTCAGCTTTACCCAACTAGAACACAAGACCTATATTGAGAATAATAAATCATTCTACCTAATACTTTTACATTTCTTTTTCAAAAATTTTTTTTTTTTTTTTTTTTTTCACAAAGCACAAAATGACTTGCAAAAAGCTATTCCACAATTGAGGGACACCAAGGAGCCATACTATTCCAAACTAGCCCCATAACAAAAAACACAAGAGAAACTGAAAAAAAAAAAAAAATGATGTCCATGTGACCTTTCCAGAGCAGACAAAATGAGGAAGTGAAGTTTTAATTGCTCTGAATAATTTGACCTTTTGAAGAATGTAGGTGTTAGCTTTTTAAGAACGGACATCTCTGGGCTCACACTCATTTGCAGCACAGTGACATTCAAAGCTGTAATAAGGAGTGGAAATTCACAGCATCATGTAAACATTACAACTTTGTTGTTTGTTTTATTACTGCCTTAGGAAGCAGAAATGTCAGTGATACAAATCTGACAATTCCACAACAGTCCTCACTGGGTAGTGTAGAAAAAGGATACCTTCTATAGCTAACTTGCATATACCACATACACAAGCAAAAATGGGCTTTTTGTAAACCAAATTTTTTTTCATTTTATAAATGACTTTGCATCGTATACAAACAAATAACAAAAAAGCATTGAAAACATGTAAAGTTTTAAAGGAACTGAAATGTATGTAAAAATATTCTGTCTGGCAGTGTTAATTATAATATTTCTGTGACTATGTATAAATAGTAATACATCTTGTTTGTATGGCATTGAAAGAATAAAAAAGTAGCCTTTTTTTGACCATCAGTGAGAGAATTCAATGGCAAATGGAAAAACACCCGTGAAATGACAGCAAAAAAAAAAAAAAGAAAAGAAAAGAAAAAATACAAAATTAGCCCAAGAGAGATAGATCAACACCCCTTACAGTGCGGCACCCCCGCACGTCCGAAGATCGCCCATCGGAGATTGCGTGCACGCACTGCCCACGACAAATATCGGCTCACCAACATATACCGGCATGAATATTCTTCATATTAAATCTATTCGCACCACTTAAGAAAAACAATGTGTTTTATGGGGGCTTTTAGCCCCTGCAACAGTGGGGCTTTTTACCCCAAATACTTCACTTATTGGACACTTAACAAACTTTTGATTTATTCATCTTGAACAAAACTGAAAATGCTAAATAAGTATTTTGTCTAAAAATAAATGTAATCATTTCAGGGATTCTCATTAGCTACATAAATGTGCAACATTTTAAAAATTATTAAATATTAGATCAAATGACTTCAATATCAAACTATTGCATATCGTAGATCAGGAATATTTTTGCAGTGTGACATGCAGGTGTTAAGGAAAGTAGGCCTTGTGGTAGTTTTTGTTGCTGTTTAGTGTTTTGGGAGAAAATCAAATCAAAAGTGTCTTTTACCCCACGGGGCCTTTAGGCCCGTTGTACCCTATTGTATGTCCATGTTTCTATTTATGTAAGTAGCTTAATATATACTGTATATTGTTCATTCCATTTTCCCCTTTTCCTCTACTACTAATTTTTACCACATAATCTTTAATAGTATTTCTTTTTCTGTATATTGTTTATCTTATATCTAGTTCACGTAGCATGCTTTATGCAATACTGACTACTCTGATTAAAATCGTTACTCAAGTGCCAGTGAACACACCCGAAAGTGCGGCACCCCCGCTACGACGTCTGAAGATCGCCCGTCGGAGATTGCGCACGTGCATTGCCCGTGACAAACATCGGCTCACCAGCATATACCGACATGAACATTCTTCATATTAACTTTATTCGCACCACTTAAGAAAAACTATGTGTTTTATGGGGGCCTTTAGCCCCTGAATACTGAGACCTGAATTGCGCGACCTGAAATTCACCACTTGAATAATTAAAACTTGAATTTCACAACCTGAATTTTTTTGAGGTTTATTCACACAAAATATTTTCAAATATTTAAAATGAACAGCAAAAATGTTCTGATAACATCAAATTACAGTCATTTTTCGAGATCATGAATTCAGAGTCTTTTTCAAATTCAAGTTCTGGTGATATAAAAATGACGCCATACTGTGCCACCAGATGGATTTGCAAAAAAACAAAACATTTGAGCTCTGAATAAGCCACTGCACACAGGGCTACATTTAATAGGTCACACCTCTGCAGTGCACACGTCCAGCCTGAAAGCTCTATTATACAATAGGCAGGGGAGGAAGTGAGATGTCTACCCCAAGTAAACCATCACATGTGTTTTTACGCTCTATATGCTTGCGTCTATGGGCAGAACATAACTGAATGGCGCTCACGGCCGTGACTCCACTGCCTGATGTTGATTTCATGACCCAGTAAATCGAGACACCTAGTTCTGGAAAAGATCAGTGAGACGATACATTCCTAGAGCTCCTTGAGTTGACAAAGTCCCCTGATCAATCACATAATGCCGCAAAAATGCACATCTTTAAGAAGTGCTGCATTTAATCGTGAGACTGCAGAGAGCTGGTTGCTGAGCACAGTAACCAAGAGAAAATGTTCTAAAAATGTAATTCTTCTGACAAACACTGTGCTTTCTAGTTGACTGAAAACTGCAAACAAGCTAATGTCCTGTCATGACAAACCACCAAAACATGTCATTTAATAAGCTGTACTGTTAACCCTTAAATGCATAGGCGTTTTTCCAAACATGACCTTCCTCGGGTCTTTAGCGACCCGGCACTCATATCTATCAAACTAATCTATTTTAATCTATTTTCTTTAAAGTATTTTAACATAAAAAATTCACACTTCACCTTGAAGTCAGTATGTGAGGTTTACGTAAAAGTATCAATGAAAAGCAAAAAACAGAAAGAAACATTATTAAACACTTGCTTTGTTTGAGTACGGTGACCTCACATGCCTCTGTGTAAGTGAGCACTAGACTAAACTAAAAAGTGTTGGAGATATTGCCAATATTGTGCTATGGTGCGCATGTGGGCAGCAAGATTTTAAGTCCGGCTTGCAAAGTTCCCTTTCCCCTATCATTTCCTGTTCTCTCTCTCTCCATTATTCTTAGTATAAAGATGTCAGAAAAGCCAAAGAATAAAATAAAGAGATAAATAAAAGAGTAAAAGCAGTCATGATGACGATCTCACACTAAAACCACAACACCAATTACAAACCTCTTCATGGTTTTTGGGGACAGATCTTTCTCCAGGTCTTTGACAGATAAGGTGTAGGACTCGGGGCAGTAGTCCGTCTCCTCGTCATATGCGTGGTCAAGCAATGTCCTGGCCCAGGTGCCCATGTCGTAAGGTGGCAGCATGCCACCCAGCTCAGATGGCAAAATCTCAGGCAAGATCAGCTGGTGCAAGCTGTTCAGATTGTTCCCATGCATGAAAATCTAAATGAACAAAATGCAGTTATTATATTTCACTAAACCCTTTGCTAGTCATGCTGGTTTGTCTGGTTATTGATTCAAGCTAATTGTGGGCTGCTGCTTTTATTTTTTATTGCACAGTAGATTTCACTAATTTCTATAGCTTGTGTATTTTGTTGCAATTTCCCTATTGTTGTATATGAAAATAATTTATATATTTTAATAATTTTAGCACATGATCATAAATCTATCATCGTGTGCAAACAGATAATAATGATCTGTATTTAACCTTAACATCCGGCCTCTTTTTGTGCATGAGCTTGAAAACGACATACCCAAAGTAAAACTCTTCCAGTTCTTGAACCATTTGGTCTACAAACACAAACTTGGGCTCATTTGAAAGTAGACACTTAGACATTTGTTATTCAAGAATAAAAATGTATAATTTTAGTATAAAAAAAAAAATTAGTTAGAGCTATTCAAATATTTTGAATAGTGACCGCAAATATTATTTATAAAATACTTTTTTATTTTTAAATATGCAAGCCTATGCACAGTGCCCCAAAAACATATCTGATACAAAGACACATGTCTGATGAAGGTCTGACACAATTTTGAAGTCGATATGATCAAAACTCTTTGTTCCATAATGATTTATGTAAGTGTACTTCCAAAAAAAAGTCACTTGGAGGAGCCAATAGACCACTTGTAGTAACTACGTAAACCAAATGTTGAAAGTGGTTCAAAACACACAATTTGTTTATATTTCAATGTAAAAAAACTAAATATACATGAAGATATCATTTATTTATTTTTTTATTAGTTGGGAATATATTATAATGCATTCCATATTTATTTATGCATTTTATAAACAATGTGAAAAGAACATTACAATTTGAAATGTTGCAATGGAAATTTTGTTCTGTTAATTTTTTCCCCATACAAATGTAAATTGACTTAGTCATACAGGGGGTTTGATAAAAAAATGCAGTCAGGATAAGCGGTTCCTCCAGGCCCTCTGTGATGGAGACCGAAGCCGAGGAGGGTGCCGCCTCTCGGCTTGAGGCAAAGGCTAAAGGCCCTGGGTGAACGGCAAAAGAAATCAGTGAAAAAATTACTAAGTCAATGCATTGGGAGCACGTGTGCTCCAGGGTCTAACTCACGGTGAGCGAAGCCGGGGAGGGTGGCTCAATTTGGCTTGAATGACATATCCGAGCCCCCTGGATGTGCAGTTGAACAGGGGGTTTGATGAAAAAAATCCAGTCCGAAAGAGCGGTTCCTCCAGGCCCACGGTGAAGGCTACTGAAGCTGAGGAGGGTGGCGCCTCCTCTTGAGGCAGAGGCTAAAGGCCCTGGGTGAACGGCTAAGCAAAAGCAGTGAAAAAATTACTAAGTCAATGCATTGGGAGTGCATGTGCTCCAGGGTCTAACTCACGGTGAGCGAAGCCTTGGACATGTCATCTTGGCTTGAATGACATGTCCGAGCCCCCTGGATGTGCAGTTGAACAGGGGGTTTGATGAAAAAATGCAGTCGGGAGTATGTGTTCTCCAAACTCTTAGCGATGGTGACTGAAGCTGAGGAGCTGGATCAGATCGCGGGTCCAAAAGCTGAGTTCTTTGTCAACAGTACAGCAGTAACACGTTATAACTGCACACCGTGCATAAAAGCGCACACATAAACAAACACAGTCCACGGTTTTCCATTCTGAACTTTCGCGAATTGTCATCAGGGATATAAACAACCCTTAAATCATTGTTTTCATCTTTTTATTGGCTACACGACCCATCAGTCAAAAATTATCTAGCTTTTCATTGGCCGGCTTTATCCAGAGACAAACATGGATGACGCAAATCTTTACATCACTCATGTTGACTGCCCTGATTGGCTATTTTGAGTGACAATCCAATCACAAATGCACAGAAAATTTTGTTCGTAAGACCCTCCCAAATATCGTCTTTGGGAGTTTTGCTACTGAAACACTACATCGAGTGCAAGATTTTGCAGAGAAAACCTGAACAAAGACAGATTGATCAATATTTCTTCATATTTGTAAATTTTTGGACTAAAAAATTTTATTTACTGGACACTTGGAATGAAAAGCATACCGAAGTTTATAGGATTGTGCTCATCTGTGTTTGGCTGGAAGACAATTAAGGTCAGAACTTCCGGTTTCATTTTCTGTATTTTGATTTTCACTCTTGACACGTTTAATAAAATCTTATTGTTGTAACTTAGCGATTGTCAAAATCACTTTAAAATATCAAATCTTGAGACCAAGATCTTTCAAATGATATATTGGATGTCAATATTAGTTTACAATTTCACAGTTTAAACATGCATTAAACATTAATTAAATGTAAATAATTACGCAAGTGGGTCATTTTTGACCCACCCGTTGTTAAGAGGTTAAGAGTCTTTTATTAAACTTTAATTTATTTCTGATATTCATTCTGAATGAATGAATGAATGATGTAGAGTAGTAAACAATAGGCATATATAGTCAAAACTCCTCCTTCACCTGGTATTAAGATGTGTTTTTGTGAACGGATCACATGTGGTTAGGGCTAAATACAGGTCTAAACGGGATCTAAAACGTTTTGTGATTTGATCACAAAAACCACATACGTTTGTAGTCAAAAATGCATCTGAACGCTAATCTGTCCTGTATGCATCCCGGCAGCAGCAAAGTGTCACCCCTCACTTGTCAATCAACTGCTGCTCTAAAACAAGAGTTTAAACTTTGCTGGTTATGAGCGGTTTTGAAAGGAAATAACCATCCGATCTGAAAATTAAAAAGCGGATATATACACAAGCGTCAGAACTTCACAGATCTTCCTCATTGAGTCTGATATCAACATGCAGGGACACTTATGAGAAGCATGAACATCTGCAGCTCTCACCTCTCATCTGCAGCTTTCACCTCATGGCATGTGATCGGATCACCCAAAACACATCATAATACGAGGTGTACACAGGTTCTAATATGCCTGAAAAGTTTCTCTCACCCTTTTTCTTGTTTTGTCCTTCAGGAAAGGCCGGATGACTGTGTACAGAGCATGGATGTACCAAGGTTGGTTGACAAAATGGATTCCTCCAAACCTTGCTGGGAAGCTATCCTGTGGGATAGAGAAGGAATATTAATACATTTTTGTGCAAGCAGGCAGGTGCTGGCGCTGGTTGTACAGTACAGTAAGTTGTAAATACTTCATATCTGATCTCTCAGTATCATGACTATACTTCATTTATTTGTGTTGAGAAAAGCTCAACAATATAGCAAAATATAAAAGTGAAGTGTGATTTTTTATTTTATTTTTTATGCTAAATACATTCTCCGATTCCAGCTTAATATGCAGAGACAACTCTAAGTAAGCTCATTTGAGGCACCTGGAAGTGAAGTTCATGAAACCACAGAGTACTAAACCTAAGTTTTAACATAATTTCCCCTGATCACACTCCTGAAGTTAATAAATACTTCACACTGTTCACTAATCTGTCCTGAACAGTAATCCATAATCATAAAGCTGACTGCTAGGATCCTGGGAATCTTCATAATGATGCTGTCTTGCATTCATTTTTCACTCTGCTATGCTCAGTACAATCAAGTCAAGTCAAGTAATAATGTAAAGGCCTTTAAATCCCCAGTTTTAAAAACCAGCAAATGACAGTGATACAGATAATATTTAATATTTGTCATTTGCTGGTCATTACAGGCTGCAAATTTGTTTTTCAGTGTCATTATCTGTCTGGGTACTGACTTGAGTCTGACTCAGATCCAAGTCATTAATTTCAAGCCCATATCAATCATTTCCATCCAATTAATACAATTTGATTGATCTAAACTGTAGCATGATACATTTGCCTTGCAGAACATAAATTAATTTACATTAACAAATACTTAATTGGTCTTAACTTTAATTGCTAACATTTTCTTATTTTTTCCTAATATTATTTTTTTAATTAGACTGTCATATCTTGTTTGCCATCCTTTTTTTTTTTTTTTTTTTTTCAGATCAAAACATATTTGAAAATTATTGTAAATATTGTATAGAGCATTGTTGGTAGATTTATTTATTATTATTACAATTATATTTAGCTTAAACTTACACATGTATTACAAAATGTACTTCAAGGGCAAGAAAACTAATTTCTAATATCAAAATAATATTTGCACATGCAAAATTTGCACATGCAAAAGAATTTCAAATGTTTTAAAGAATGTGAGCGTATCCACCATTTAAAGTGGTAATGTAGCCTCTGTATAACTGGCTTCATTTTTTAACAATGTACCAGAAAGAAAAAAACAAAAAACATTTCAGAATACTGGGGCAAATAAACTATTTTCTATTCTGAAATATATTACTTTAAAATATAATTAGAATTATATTTATATATTTTGGCCAAACATAATTATTTATTTACAAAGGCCAAAAATATGATGCATGTCATTGATTTTTTTATATATGACTTAAATGATAAATGGCTAGAATATATAAAAATACATGTCTGTAAAAATACTTAAAAAATCAAAATGAACAATTATTGCATTTTTTGGCATATTTTAAAGTGTATCAAAAACATAAAAAATATCTATTTTTACTGTATGGCTTCAGCACTTTAATCATATGGTCCTATTTACTATTTCTCATTCTGAATTTGATCTCATAACAAAACAGTGCTCTTGGTGTGACTGGCACAGTGCTGATGGTAGACAGCTGCGGGTAAGATGCCCCTGGGCACTGACTTCATCAGGCCTGTGTCTGACAGAAGACTGCAGGCTTGTGGGTGTTAGATCTGGCACTGTATATTATGCATGGTGGGACTGCATGGTGACTGGCCAGGGCTTCAGAGGGTGGGCTATAAGGCATTAGCCAGCAGGCGGTGTAAGCACATACGATGATTTCTCTGCTCGGGGACCCCACTGCTATGAATGAGATAAAGGTCTCAGCTGCATTAAACATGAGTACCTAAACAACCTTTGGTGTGAGCTGCTGAAATCTGATTGATCTTTGTCCCTGCAGTGAGACAGTTGATGGGACAGAGGCTGAGGGGGAGGGGAACTCACATAATGCTCTTCTTGCTTGGCTCTGATTTTTCTTGGTGTACTTAGGGGAGGTTAATAATCATAAACTATATATATATATATATATATATATATATATATATATATATATATATATATATATATATATATATATACCAAAGTAAAACAAAAAGCGTATTACCCTCAGGGAAGCATTTTAGGCAACCACGGGCTATCAACATTGTGTATCAGATGTCACTTGTGCCAAATGTAGTCAGACTATTAAATGCGTAGCTGTATTATGTGTGGAGATATGTGGGTGGGAATTTGAATATGCCTGCAGAAGGTATACTTTTAATGGATCATATTTGTTTATGTTTTTTTTTTTTATATGCTGTTTTATGTGATGTGTTGGTGTTTATATTGTCCATGGTGAAGCCGAAGACAAATTTCCACATTGTGGATAATAAAGTCACTGAACTGAACTAAATTTTGGAGAAATCACACAGATCAGATTCTGCAATGCTGAAAAAGCAGTATTAAATTTTAAAATGAACAGTTTTAAGCTCCTATGATTATGCTAGGGCTTTGATCCAAACCTAGTGGGACTGAACTTAGTTGGAGCTGCCATGCCGTCTACTGAATACATAGGCTTCTGCCTTGTATGGGTTTATTAACACAGCTAGTGTAAGCATGTTCCTAAACTAATACCAAAATATTGCATCAAATAGTCAAATAGATAAAAAATAAAATGATCGATACTTTTCAGTGTTGAATAAGTTCAACTATTAGTCAGGGACATAACTAGAATGTCACACAAAGATGGAAACTGCACAAATTAATTATACTGTATGTATTATGTTGGACCTGACTAATAACAAAAGACATCTGTGCAACAAAAGTGTTTAACTACGACTAAACTACACATAGAAACTATTTTTTATGCTAACCTAACTAGTCACAAGCAAACAGAACAAATCTGTAAAAGGCTTTTTGTAGGAAGTCACCAAACCTCAATAGGAAGCAATTATAAAACACAGATTTTTGTTAATGCCAATGTGTTTAAATGAATGCATGATTTTAAAACAAATCAAAGACACTTAGGAACTGGCCAACTGATGAACCCAAATGGGTTTCCAAAAAGCATATATGCAGTGTTTCAAACAGCTTTGCTTTGCTTGTAGCAACATTTATTTGCATGAATACAAAGCTCTCAAGCGGGTATGATAGATTTTGAAAATAGGTCACATTGACCCAAATGGGGTAGTGCAACAAGATAATTGCTTTTAAAAGTGCCTCATTGCTAAATCAGGAACCATTTAAAACATCAATCTTCAATGTATAATTACAAGATTTAGACAGCTCTGGTAGAATACAGTTTATCAAAGCTATCTCACTTTGCCTAGAGCTTTATGGGATTGTTTTAAGGCACTGTACAAGTTGATGTACCAGTGATTTGTCTCTTCATTTTGTTTTGGTGGCTTGACATGAAACATCTCTCTCTACTCTTGTCAGGAATCACCAGTGATGCACAACTGAACTCCAGAAAAGTAAATGAAAAAAATAAATAAATAAATAAAAATCTATTTGCTCCTTTTGAAAGACGTAGCCTGAGGAAAAGCTTGTATTTTATCATGGTCCCTTTACCAAATAATACATATCAGTCAGAGTCAGTGAGCCATCCTATTTCATGAACACAATATAGAGAGAGGATTTCTGGAAATCTGATTTCTAAGAAGCCTTTGGAGGAGTGACACAGTGGCTGTTTGACCCCAACATAAATAGTCTTGCATAACCAGACTTATGACTATGTGCTTAAAGTGTTGTCCACATTCTGCTTTATTTTGGCCAAGAACCACCCTCTTAGACAGGAAGGAGCCCTCTAACCAACATTTTGTATTTTTTTTTTTTTTTTTTTTTTTGGTTCACATTATGTATGTTCAATCTGATCATCATGAAACCACAATAACAAACTGGCATGGGATTAAGGAGTTGACTTTTATTCCTTTTCACACAAATCATGTGTAAAACAGCAGATTATCAGTTCAAACACTTAGTTTTCGCCCTGTTCCTCACACAATGCTATCTTAGGTCATCAAAAAACATTTATTTGCATTACAAAACCAACTACATTTATTCAAATGTGATCATATTGCATGGCAGCTCAACTGATAGTGTTGCTCTTGCAATGTAAAAGACAGGGGTACAAGTCCTTAAAAGCATGCGAGTTGACACGTGAGCCGCAACTGTCATAGAAGCACCACAAAATGACGTGGTTGTTTAAGCAATTACATCTTTCATCTAACCCTTGTTTTTCTGACACAATCGGTTAGGTTTAGGTTCAAGGTTCAGAGTAGGGAGGTACGTTTTGTTGATTTAAAACTCAGAGCATTAACCTTAAAAACCTCATCTGTTTAGGTGCAATTTTAACTTGCTTTTAGCACCACTCAGTGGACATTTTACCTGCAGTGAGATAACATTGCAAATAACGATATCTCGTTTTCTTGTTATTAACTCTCACAAACAAATCTCCATGATCTTTCAATGATTTGATGCCACAGATTTTTTTAACTTTCGCCAATCCAGCAGACTAGTTGGAAGCACTGGAGCACTCATTGTAGCAGCTTGGTAACTTTGTTTCCATGCACCACAAATCCCGGAAATTGCATAGCAGACAAATTTTACCTGGCTCTTGCTATTTTTGTGTATTAAATATACCACCGGCCTGTGAACAGTACAGGCGTGCTTTCTGTAGCACAGACTAACATACAAACAGTTTGCATTCAGTTAGCAATGCTCAATCTAGCACTAAGACAAATTCACCATAACTAAGCAAAGTAAAACGAAGCTTCAAACCCTGACAAATGCCACTGCTTATGCCAATAACTGAAGCTCTACAGGAGACTTTATCTACTCCTGCCAGATCCAGACCACTGGGCTTAGCACCACAACTCCACTGTAGATCAGAACAGCCCCACACTAGAGCGATAAACAGAGCGCAACCATAACTGTGCCACTTTACAGCGAGCAAAACAATTAGTCCAACTCCCTTCCTGCAGGCCCAGATATGTCTAGTGCAGTTTCCTCAGCAAAACCTGAAGCACAGAAGCTCTTTGCTTTCTGAGAGATGGCAGGCCTTAATATCCAGATGGGCCAGTCAAATCAATTGACATGAGAGATGCAAAGCCATCACCTGTGCAAGTCGTTCTGTTGAATACAACTCTGCATAATCCATGACCTCTGCCTGACTAGAGCTCTTCGTTCCCTTGGATCATTCTCTCCTGTATTTGCTTATAGGAAAAATAATGCTGGCACAATAAATATTGTACAAACCTCATGCCCTGAGCAAGGGATGTGCCCGAAGTCGAATATCGTAAGGCAATATTCAGAAAGGCACGAATAATAAATTCAAAATAAATAATGGAATAAATCGTTTGACTGATTATCCAAGAAGCACAAGGATTAAGCGGCATTTTAAATAAAACATATAAAAAATTACAACTAATTTATGAGTCTGTGAAGCAAATATAACTAAAGTGTAAACCGTATGAATGAAAATGCGCACAATGTGATTTCAAATCGGATGGCCGTGGTCTCGACTCGATTATTGAGTGTCTGGAGCTTGTCGTGAGTAACATTAACTAAGATACTACATAACATACATTTTCCACTTCTTGAAATATCTATGTTAATGTATCTCATGATTCACATGTAATGATTGACATGGAATGTATTCATTATAAGCCAACCTAAGTGCGATGTAACCTCCTGACATGAAGTGATGATTTCACAGCGGAGCTTGTCTCTTAAAGTTGACAACAATTATACCCACATTAGCAATTCAGGTAATTATCTGGCTAAGACTTTAATAAAAAAAAAAAAAAAAAAGTTAAAATGCCCCATAAAGGTTTAAATGCTCCACAGAGTGAACATCTATTCAGAATATTCCTGCTCATCTGATATGAAGAAAATGAAACATGCTTGATCTTATTTTTATTTTTAACTTTTTCTTTAAACTGAACTAAATTTTTGAGAATGTTACGTGTCCTTGAGCTCTGGAAAGGCAATATATAAAATGTATTATTATTATTAATATTTTCAGCTATTCTCTTCTGAAAAAACTAGAGAGGTTCACTCTTGCCATTTATTCCACTGCATTTTGCTATTTCTGCACATGTAATTTAAATAAATAATGATGTCCTCCACATTATGTTAAAATATGTGCGCACAAATCAGCCTTGAGTATATTGTAAAATTCCCGATAGACTTACATGGGACTTTTACCTGTTTGTATGCTATATTAATTTATTTTAATTTATTTTAATGTTTGCATTTGTATTTAATATTTGCTGCAAAATGTGTGCTTGACATTTAACAATTGCCTGAAACCTTGTGCCTCCAGAATAACGTTATTATACTGTACATGCACAGACATAAACGAAAATGTTGTTTCATCAGATATTAATGTCAGAAATACAAGGAGAATCCAAAGTTAACAACATATTCCACAGTTAATGTAGCCTACATATTCAGTTTCATATGGTAAGAAAAAAAGAATAAAATATTAATTTAATGAAATAATAAAAGCATATCAATAATAATAATTATTAAGCTATTATTTTGAATAGGCATATACAAGGCATATTTTATTTATAGAAACTATAAATGTAATAGAATAACATTTAAAAATGGGCGTTTCATTTAGTTTTGATGCACTTATGGTTTAAGCCACTCCCATATCCGGTTCTCTCCGAATACAGATACAGATAATTTTGAAATAGGAATAGATACAGATAAAAACATAATCTGCTTCGTTGCACACCCCTACCCTGAGCACATAGCAATTCAAGTAAGGAAGGAACTTTGAAGGAGTACTTCACCAAAAAATGAAAAAACTTGCTTGCATGAACCAGAAATGGAGATGTTAGTCAGAATGTCAGCCTCAGTCACCATTCACTTTCATTGCATTTTTTTTCTATAAAATCAAAGTGAATGGAGTCTGAGGCTGTCATTCGACCTAACATCCTCTGTGTTCCATGGAGGAAAGAAAGTTATGCATGTATAGAACAACATAGGGGTGAGTAAATGATGACAGAATTTTCATTTTATGGGGGAATAATCTCTTTAAATCTTTGGGTTGAAAAAGTGAATGAGCAAATTGGATGACAGTGGAATGAAATTAAGAAGACTTACATTTTATAATACAGCTTTTGAGACTGATACAAAGGACATTACTCATGATAAAGGTGTAATGCTGGTGCTTCACTGGAAGGGCTTTAAATCCATCTGTTGTTACGAGTTGCTATGAGTTACTTTTCACCTTCTGCCTTAATGATGGGCAGATGTACTTCAGTCAACAAGACATAAAGCATGCTATTTCTGGACGAACAAAGTAGGCCCTATTGCCTCTTTGGCTAAACATAATATTTATATTTACAACCACTTTTATTCTGTACTTTAGTACATAAATCGCTGTGTTCTAAAAGATTCATCCCACATTTGAGCTCCAGTTTCTGGGTTAAATGTCTATAGGGCGGTGCCAAAAGCGAGATTTTTAGTTGTAAATTATGTAATACAGTCCACAGGAATGCATATTTTCTAAATCATACACTCAAACACAAACCCCAAACTTAAACTTCAGTGGAGTAAAAATGTAATTTTAGAGGGAAAATGCAACCTCCGAACCGTGCTCATCATTATTTACATATGTGAACGCAATTACTTCCTGGTTTCCATGGGACAAGAGCCCATGTCTCAGGGCTACTGTATTGTCAGTAGCGCCAGAGAGAAAGGCAAAAACATTCAAATTGATGCAAAAATATCTGATGGGAGATGGCACTTCTCAGAAAAAAGTATCACTGTATGGCAAGAGCTGCGTAAAGATTTTTTTTAAATTGTACACTTTCCTGTTCAATAGAAAAAAAGAATAGTATAGGTTATTATTTATTTATTTATTTATTTATTTATTTATTTTTTTACATCATGAAGGTGAGTAAAAAAATGACTGAATTTTGATTTTTAGGTGAACTTGAACTAAACTGGAAAGCTCACACAACTAAAACCATCCTTAACAAAAAATAAATAAAAATCATCAAAGTTTGTATGGAATTTACATAAATCCCATTCAGAAAAAAAACTTTATAGTGCAGTGAAAATTGCTTTATAGCTTTTCATTGGAATGCAAAAAAAAAAAAAAAAAATGTGATGCACGTCAATCTGTCAGGAAAATGAACTTGTGTTTTTGACACTTTAAATGGCCTACATAAAGCACACATACAGCCGTGGTGGCTGAGTGACACGAGTGCATCTTTCTGTGAGCACAGCCCATCTGGAGGGCGCATAGCATGGTGGTTGGACAGGTTGCCAGGGAAACTCGGCATGGGGTGGGATGGGGAAGATTGGCCTATTGTGATTGGCTGCAAAGCGTGGGTTTTTTCTCAAGACTTAGAGAGACAAAAGGCATGTCCAAAGCACAGAAGCAAACAACAGAGGCTGCAACAACAAAGCACTGCTCCAGAAAAAGCAGGCCCACTTTCTCTCAGTTCTATTTGACTTGGGACTATGCAGCTTTCTATTGATTTAGCTAAGAACAGCCATTTTCTGTGCATCAAGAGTGCTTTTCAACCACCATTTTCTGGGAAAGGTATATGACAGCTGTTTCTTTTCTAAACTAACATTAAACACTTCCAACCTCAAGAAATCGATTATGGTCTGCAAACCAGAGTCTTCCAAAACGCACATGATAGTTTCTTGCACAAAAGTATTTTCAATAGCAACAGATTCTAGTTTTACAATAGTCATTATTTCGTATTCTCTTGTATCCACTCTATCCTTGTCTTTGCTTTCTGTCTAGCGATGTTTCTGTCCTGCCTGTTTAGTCCAAAATAGTATCATGACAACTTGTTATAATTCGTACAAGATGTTGAAATTGTTAGACATCGTATGACTTGGCCCAAACAAAAAAATCACCAACATTTTTAATCGATAGGCCAACAATACAGATACCAAATTTTAGCTGGCCTCCTATGCAAAACGTAATTTTAAGAAAGGAAACATCTGAGAATTTTTTTTTTTACTCATTGCATATGTATTCATAAATATTTATTATGATACTCACAAAGGCACACAGGAAATCTAATGAAGAGAGCACTAAACCACAAAATATAATATTTGATTCTTCCATATGTTGTTGAAAAAGACAGACAGATTTCCATATTGCCAATGCCATCATCTAATTGATGTAATACTCACATGACCCT
This sequence comes from Myxocyprinus asiaticus, assembly GCF_019703515.2. Classification (NCBI taxonomy): domain Eukaryota; kingdom Metazoa; phylum Chordata; class Actinopteri; order Cypriniformes; family Catostomidae; genus Myxocyprinus; species Myxocyprinus asiaticus. The sequence continues at coordinate 9,436,398 of NC_059368.1, read as the reverse complement.
GCACTTTTGGGTTGCAGAGCTGGACGAATTCCCCTCAAGCACTAAACGTCATGTTTATTGACTCAATGTACATACTGAGGTCTATCAGTGTCACAACACTGAACCGTAGGACCTCACACCTGTCATTCTAGCATTCTCTGCTGACTTATAAGCATTTAGAAAACCCTATGCCATCAGCATACATCTATAAATGTGTATGCTGTATGTATATATTTAAAATATCTGACTGAATCAACTTGACTACATTAGGTTATAGATCAAGTAGAAATAGATCATTGTGAGAACAATTACAGGTTACCACCAGTGTAAGATATTTAATGAATATAATTTTTAAGGATTAGGTAAAGGTAATTTTTTTTTCTTTTGCCCTTTTAATCGCCCTGACTTCACTAGTTCATTTTAAATCATCCTTTAGCATGACAAATACATTTTTAAAGGTACAAACATTTTATGTGGTCTTTTTAATTAATATGAGGTCATAAAAGCTACAATTTGAAAATACTTCTCTTAGAGTCTTAGTGATTTCAAATGAGGTATTGGTTAAGATTGTTTGATAATTTCGCAATTCAAATGCACAATAAATGTAACTAAATACACAAATGTATCCTTAATGAACCTACCTGTCATTAACAGGTTAAAACACACTGAAAATCAAAGTTACAAATTACAACAAAACACATTTTTAAGGGTCAGAACCAGTTAGATATATATTATTTCGGTAACAATTGCAGGTTACCTCTTTTTACCGTTTTTACTGAAACATAGCATGTGACACTGCATGACACTGTTGAAACTGTTTGAAATTTCATGTCTACTCCCCAAATGCATTTGTTCATCCTAGAAGTCACACAGTAGAAAATTTTCTTCTTGAAACTTTTAGAAGCCAGATGCATGCCAATCAAATAAAAATAAAAAAAGCGTAATCTGCATGTGTGTAAATATTTATACATGTAAATGGTGACTTCTGTTGACGAGCTAGCTATTGTGCGCTCGTTTGAACTGTAACTAATGAGCTGTAGCTATTTTCCCTCAATCTATGCTATTGTTTTCCCTATTCAAACGGCTACAAAAGCAATCCCCACTCAATGTGAACAGCACATACTGGATGCAAGTTGCTAATGGCAGCGATCAATTATTCACCGGCTAATCTGCCTGAAGAGACACTGGAATGTGGAAAGGGCTCATCATGGACCTGCATTAATATTCAGTCAACAGGACTCTCTCCAAACTGCCTACATGTCATATCAGACCCCAGCTCTCCACAAAGGAGCGATGTCTAAATGAGTGGTTTCAAGAGGCTGCTTCTGAAAATGGACTATGTCTATGCGCAGATTTGCTCTTGTTAAATGGACAGTGACCATTTTACAACACAATGGCTGATTGCTGCTCAGTTATCTGTTATGGTGCTGTTACAGTGGAAATAAATGTCCAGAATGTTCCTCTCTTTCATTAGGTTGAAAAGGAATGGAAAGGCTCAAATCTGGTGAAGCAGTAAATGTAATAAAATGGTTTGTTTCAGATGTTACTAACACATATAATGTGGTTAAACCACCAATAATATATTATTACCATAGAATACAATTACACACGCAGTAACAGTATTTTACCTCTATCCTGATCTTGTTGGTGTAACTTGTCATGTTTATTCAATCAAAGGAATTGTTCCCCCAAAAAATTAAAATTCTGTCAATTTACTCAGCGCCATCTTGATTCCTCACACAAAACTATCATCTGTCTTCAGAAGACATGGAATAAAGCATACATATTCTTGTGGGCCACTTTTATGATACTTTTATGGAGTTTGTGCATCCTTTTTTGAAGCTTGAAAGCTCTAGTCCCCATTTATTGTAATTGTATGGAAAAGAGCAATAAGTTCATTCTTCAAAATTACTCCTTTTGTGTTCCATGGAATATAGAATGGCATACAGGTTTGGAACAACATGAATGTAAGTAAATAATGACAGAATATTTGGGTGAACTATTTATTTTAAATAACATTTTTTACATGAACAAAACCAGTGAATTTAGACGTTACCACATTATAGGTTACCTGACAAAAAATTATTGCAGTGTAATTATTGGTTATAAAATTTCCCAATGCAATGCCTCCTGTTGCATATGCAACCAAAGACAGGAGTTGTCTATAACACATAAAATACAGTGTCTCTTTAAGTTCAACACTAAACTACACCATAGATGAGTAAACTGTAACATAAATTAATGATAATATTCATTCTTAATTTCTAGTTAGATCGAGTCAGCTGTTGTTCATGTAACTCACAAAGAGAATAGCAAATGTTTAATGTGAGAGGAATTCTGTACAAGCACTTGCTTTGCACCACAAATGCAGTTCAGTCATGAAACCTCTCTAAAAGATTTAGCATGTTAATGTGGGTATGACATATTGATAGGATATTGGTCTTGGCAGACTAGATATATTGCCAGAACATACACAGACACACTGAGTTAAGCATGTGGACATGCTGCTGCACAATTAGGCATAAATACAATCCCTATGTAGCAGAAGTAGGCATTATGGAGCTGGGAAGGTGGAGGGTTCAGAGAAAAAACTTGCAGTGCGCTGCAGTGAAACCGGCTTACTTGCGATCTGAGCAAATTTAAATGCAAGTTGATTGGTTACCCGATTACACGACAATGGACCTATCAGCTTAAACCATGTGTGTTCAAAGAACCTATCAGCTTGCGCCATTCAGAGTTGCATGCCAGACCTTAGACATGTTGTGAGAATTGACTTGTGCATTCAAAACTCATTGTTGAAAAACCATATAAAGGCTTCATAAACATCGTATATTCTTTGTTCCTATGTTTCATATCAAAATGTTAGTGATACAACTGAATACATAGCTTCTGAGACCAAAGACCACTTCCAATAATTTCAACTGAAGCATGGCCACAAGAGATAATGGTTTAGTTGAGAAAAGATTGAATGAATGTGCAGTTTTGAAGAATGCATTTTAAAGTCCTTGTTTACTCTATACAGTATAAACAGAAAGAATAGATTAGAAACAGATAGTCGTGTTACCTGCAGGCCCTCAATAGCCAATCTCAGCATGCTTGGAGTTAGCTTGGAAGCTTGCTTGAAAGTGAAGTTACTCCAGTCAATGATCAAGACAAATCCATTTACTTGTAGCTCTGGGTCTTCTATCATTGCCTCCAGAGAAAGTAAGATAGCTCGCAGAATATCCACAAAAGTGTACCTGCAGATAAGCACAAGCTTTTAGGGAGGTTTCCAAACAACTGCTGAAGGGATAGTTTACACAAAAATTAAAATTCTTTTGTCATTTACTCAGCCTTTTGTTGTTCCAAACCTGTATGGCAGAATGTCACCATTCACTTTCATTGCATATTTATTTTCTATACAATGAAAGTAAATGGTGACTGAGGCTACCATTTGTGTTTGCAACAACATGAAGGTGACTAAATAATGAAAGAATTTTCACTTTGGTTGAACTATACCTTTGAAATTAGTATTTTAAATGTGCATCCCAAGTAATGAAACATGCAGGCAAAAAAGTGCCTTCTCATATACAACTATTGGAAAATAATATGTTGGTCAATATACCAGTACTTAAACCTCTACACATGTCATTCTACACCACCAGTTGAACAAAGACTTTGGGAAACACATTTGTTATTTGTGAAAGTTTTGATAGAAAGCTCTTGAACTTTTCCTTCAATGCCTGAATAAATCTAGCAATTAAGGCACCCAACTTGACCCTTGTGCTTGTCACATATTGTTCCAGTGAGAGGATGCCAAGAGCCCTACCATCTGAGGCAACGGTGCGACTGGAGTGGATTCAAAGGCTGTTTGATATGGACTTAAGCATTGTTCACTCGCCAGTCTAAAGAGCTGAGACTGAACACCAAAATTTCGAGAAAAGAAAACAGTTGAATTGCCATGCTTCTCACTAGGGCTGCACAATTAATCGGAAACATAATCGAGATTACAATTACGGCTTCTGCACATAACTAATCGTAAAAAGTGTCTATAACAGCATTCCATTTATATCTACTCCCATTAAATTAAAATGTGATATTTACATTTTTTTTCAGTTTAGCATTGTCGTAGACATAATCTTTTCATTAATGGTGCAACAAAACTAGAATGCTCCCGTTAAGGAACATATTTCTAAATTTATTTTTGGAAGTGTAGCTTACATAAAAAATATGTCTTGTAATTTTCCCCACACAAAAAGGAATTTAATGTAAATGACATTAATTAAAATAATAATCGTGAATACAATATCAAGGGAAATAATCGACAATTACGATTTTTGTCATAATCGTGCAGCCCTACTTCTCACAAAACTTTATTAACTGTATATGAAATCCAGAGAAATACTCTTGCATTATTTTAGTTTTATTACTCCAAAAATTATTTGTATACTTAAAGGGATAGTTTACCCAAAAATGAAAATTCTCTCACCCTCCTGGCATCACAGATGTGTATGACTTTCTATCTTCTGCAGAACACAAATGAAGATTTTTAGAAGAATATTTCAGCTGTGTAGGTCCATACAATGCAAGTGAATGGTTGCAAACATTTTCAAGCACCACAATCCACATAAAGGGAGCATAAAAGTAATCCAGTGGTTAAATCCATGTGTTCAGACATGACATGATAGGTGTGGGTGAGAAACAGATCAATATTTAAGTTATTTTTTATAATAAATTCTCCTCCTTGCCCAGTATGGTGCGAAATGCACGAAGAATGTGAATCACCAAAAACAGAAGAAGGAGAAAGTGAAAGTGAAGGAAAAAGGAGTTAAATATGGATCTGTTTCTCACCCACACCTATCATATCACTTCAGAAGATATGGATTTAACTACAAGAGTTGCCTGGAGTACTTTTATGTTGCCCTTATGTGGATTTTGGAGCTTCAAAATTTTGGCACCCATTCACTTGCATTGTATGGACCTACACAGCTGAAATATTCTTCTAAAAATCTTCATTTGTGTTCAGCAGATGAAAGAATGTCACACACATCTGGGATGTCATGAGGGTGAGTTAATGATGAGAGAATTTTCATTTTTGGGTGAACTATCCCTTTAAGCAACATTTATATGACATTTCATTTGATGTTAAATATCAAGTCAAGTGTCATCTGCACACAAATGATGCTAGAGCTTTTCTCAGAACTAACTTTACTTTTCTGAGCAATTACTTTTGGTATTACTTCATCAAGTGGATGTATATAAAGTCAGTTTCCCTCAAACTTGCACAGGGATCCTAGCAGACTTATTTACATTAACTATGGTTTGATAAATGGAAAGGGTCCAAATAATTTTTGACTCGTTTCATAATTTAAACCCCAATCATTTTCTTTCTGTGAAATGTTAGAAGTGTACTTCTTTTATCCATCTCCATTATAAACATCCTTTGGTTTGATATTTTGTTATTTAATGCAATGACATTCATACATTTTTAAGTGAGACTTGAAGTGTCCAAATATTTAGGTCAATATAGAATATTCAGCTGAGGTTCATCATTTCTTAACTTTGGGGTATAACCTGATTTAAACATCAGGTTCATAGAGGTTTCAAATGGTGAATCATAATGATTCCATTTTAAACTTTAGGTCATATTTTAAAGTCACACACAGTAGTGTTTATGTTGGTCTATACATACACATACCAAATGCACTGTAAGTTAGAATTTTATCATTGTTAGGCTACTACTGTGAATTCAAATTTGCTGTTTTGCAGATACTTTTATTCAAAGCCATTTACAGTACTCTTATTACATGTATAGTTTCCCTCGAGTAGGCTTATGAATTTGGATGAAGTTCTTTACTTGAGGAGACAACGGCAAGGTTTTTGGTTACCAGTGTAGATCTTTAACTTATAAGCTAATCCAGTTCGAAAACAGACTTTATATATAAAAAAGTAACATTAAATATGTGTAACATGGACACTGTAATTTAAAGTGCTACATTTAACTTTAACGCATCTACAATGGGTACACTTCATGCTCTATAGAACAGTGAATGATAAGTGGTGCTGAACAGACAGCTAGGAGACTGCGCGTCATTACGCACAATTAGCCAAAATCCAATAGCACCTCACCTGCTTTGATCCCAGTTCGCTGCGAACAGAACAAGTATCTTCCTCCCGTATCTATCCAAATTCAACAGAACCCCAGGAAATCCATCCTTCAGAGCCTGTTTGATGCCTGGATCGGTGGCTTTCAAGTTCTTGAACATATCCAGGTTCTGTTGGCGATACTCAAAGTACTGGGCCAGGAGGCGGAAGGCCTCGAAATGGTTAAATTTCCGTGCTCTGAGAAAGCGCAGGATGAAAGCGTCGTCTGTCCTGAGAAAGCCAATGTCTGGACGGGTGATGATCATGTCCCTCACCTCCTGGATATCCTGATGCAAAGTGTCAGGGTTCTCCTTTAGCTCCACCTTGGCTTTCTCCAGGGTTTCTGGAGAGAGGCCTGCTTGTAAATGAGTCATTGTCCTTGCACTGGATCAAGGCTATATATACTGAACTATAATATATACTACACTATGTATAGTATATTTGATTATGAAAAATGTCAATCATAAAGAGCCCTCACCCTGCAGTGCTTTCAAACCTAAACCTGACTTTGGAGATGGTTCTGAGTATGACACTGTTAGTTAAGTCCTTGTGAGTTTTAACTGTATTGTGGCTTTATAACTGTAACATAATTCACATACATTCAGCCATCAATTGTATGTATGGCTTAAGCAGGCTGATATTGCGCCGGTAATATCGTGTCGTGTCAATAATCAGTCTGGTGGCGTTTGTTCGTTAAATCGACCACAAAATCCATTCAATCATTCCATCCCACCCCGAAAACATCAAAAAACGACCACCATAAGCTCGACTCTATCCTACCATCATCATGCGGCACCCTGCAGCATCTCTTGTCATAAGTCTCCATTTAACGCGCATTGCAAATGTTGGCATGAATTGGAGTCCGAGCATCATCAGTACACACGATCCCAGTCTTTCTCCAACGCTAGATTTCCATCCTGTATGTCCTTCGGGAAGAGACAATACGGTCTCGATCCCGGTCCGTATGGTTCCGGTGATGTGGTGGATGGTTTACGTCAGTGCCGCTGCTGTGGCTTTGCTTTGTTGCTGATGAGAGTGACTTCAAGCCATCGCTTCGGTGATACAGTCCGTCCGTCATCACATGGCGGAGGAGGGGAGAGCGTTCGCTCTGTATCCTCTAGAGTCCCAGCCAAAAAAAAAAAAAAAAGGGGTTTGGCTTATTTATTTATTTATTTATTTATTGGCATTTGGCAGATTTATTTCATTTTTTAAACAGTGATTGTGCATTTTTATTGGAAAATATAATAATAATAATAATAATAATAATAATAATAATAATAATAATAATAAATATATTTCTTATAATAATAATTATTATTAAAGTAAAATAATAAAATAGATACGTTAATAATAATTATTTTATAATTTTATTGTTATTTTCTGTTATTATTATTATTAGTAGTAGTAGTAGTAGTAGTAGTAGTAGTAGTACAATAAAAACAATTAATAATAATAATCATCAACATAATTTGATATTATTATTTATTATTATTAGTAGTAGTAGTAGTAGTAGTAAAGTAATAAAATAATAGAAAATGCGTAAATACTATTATTATTAATACTTTTTATTGTTATTATTGTCATTATTATTATTATTATTATTATTATTATTATTAAAGTAAAATAATAAAAAATAAAATTTATAATCATCATCATCATCATCATCATCATGTTATGTTATTATTGTTATTTATTAATTATAATAATAATAAAGTAAAATAATAAAGTTTAATAAAAAAATAATACATCATAGTAAATATTAATGGAATTATTCTTATTCTCATTCTTCTTATTATTATTATTATTATTATTATGTAACATGTAATATATGTATAGTGTAATACTTCTAATTGTTATGTTATCATATTGGCCACACCCAAGATGTATACTGTGGAATTCATAAATGTTATCTATCTGTTATATAATATATTTTATATAACATGTACATCTTATATATATATATATATATATATATATATATATATATATATATATATATATATATATATATATATATATATAAGAAAGTTTGCAGACAGTATGTGTAAAAAATTTTTATTTTAATTAGTTTCAACACAATGAATTTCACTAAAAACACTTCTGAATTATGTTAGTAATGTATTGAACCACTTTAATATTAACAGTTTAGGAGATGGGTAATATGGTCTCATCATACATATTAAAGCGACCATTTCCACAGTTTTTTTTTTTTTTTTTTTTTTTTGTCTGAGAGATATTGCCTGAGGGTCCTGATGGCTCTGGGACCACCTCCTTTAGGCCTGGCCCTCCCACACAAGGCATGGCTTAATATTCAAATGAGATGCATCAGGCTAAATAGGTGTTCGTTATGATGCATGATTCTCCCAAAGGATAAACAAATGCAGTCACAGGCGGTTGTGCACAGGTTGCACTTACTGCTGCCAAAGCTGTGAAAAGGATCATATGCCCTCTAGAGAGTAAAATGCACATTCACAAAAAAAAAAAAAAACAACAAAAAAAAAACACATCTATAGGCTATCCATGACTAACCATAGATACTGACTTGCAAATCTCTCAGTTTGTCTAAAATATGTGAATACAAACATATGATTAATTGAAATGTACACACAACTAAGGGCACATTTATGCATTTCTGGTCACACAAAAGCATAAACACACATGAAGGTACTTGACTGAGTGCAATCAAAGACCTCAAGGACCATCTGTGATGATGCTGCCTCTTTATAATCCGAGTGGACTGAATTCCAATCTGTGGCAGTGATTTCATAACAGAAATCTCATTAACAAGGTTGATGAATTATTTTTAAAATATGAATGCAAATTAAGTATGTCTTCTCAATGTTCTTACCTCTCTACAGAATTACCAAAGTATACTTTTCACAAGTGTTTCTTTTTTTTTTTTATGATTAAATAACACTTTCTCCTATCTCAGCTTAATATGCAGAGACAACTATAAGTAAGCCATTGGTCGGCTGATTTTCCCAAAAATATGTAAACACTGTGGCTCTGTGGTACTATTAAAACATTCCTCTGGTGTTACCTTGTGACAGGCAGTATGATATTCTCAGTCACCATTCACTTTCTTTGCATCTTTTTACCATGCAATGAAAGTGAATTGTGACTGAAGCTGTCATTCTTCATAAAATCTCCTTTTGTGTTCCATGGAAGAAAGTTATACCGGAATAACATGAGGGTGAGTAAATCATGACAGAATGTTCCTTTTTGGGTGAACTATCCCTTTAACGATGGTCAATGACTGATACTGGATCAGATATTGTGTGGAGATTCTGAAAGTCATGCAGCTAGCTAGGTGCTGGTGGGCGGGGTGAGACAGATGGGACAGTGGGGATAATGTCACATGTTCAGGTGGGGGGGGCTGAAGGGCCAAGGGACGGTCACAGAATGTGGAGGGGGAAGGGCTCCCTGGGGAAACTAGATGGAGGGATGATAATTACATTCAGCACTCATGGAGATGTGGAGGAAATCAAATGAATGGATCTGCTTGCATTTAAAATTACCTTTGTTGCAGAAAAGCAGCTGTCACTTAAAATGGGTCTGCTGCCATTTTGCCTTTCTTTGCATTGGGTTGATGATGTTTCTTAAGGGTTATCTAATTTCAAAACAAGTCAAAAAAGAGCTTGACTGAGGGATGAGATTTTGGTATTATGCAATGTTGATTTCAAAGAGAAAGCATCTAATAAAAAATGCTCTTAGAGGCTTTTAACTAACATAGTCATTAAGATGATGTATTATTATTATTATTTTAATATCGTCCTCCAGCTGGACATTAATATGGGGGAATTCTCCTGGATTTGATCATCCAGAGGCATCAAAACAATGGCTTAAAGCCCAACTCTATAATTTCCGCACTGTAATAAGTGGACAGCATTATTTCATTATTTAGAATTCTGTCAGCTTGTAATGAGAAAAGCAGGGTTGTGCAAAATTCTGAATTTAAGAATGGACACCCTTTCAATTCATGAGTTGGAATTTAAATTGAAATGGCTACGTCTCACAGGATGTTGAATTAGAATTTGAATCAGAATGACAGGAAAAAAAATTTACTGAACAGCAATTCAAAGAAATTCAACAGTCACACAAGAAGTTTTATGGCAGTACATAAATAGACACATCATCCTTTTAAAAAATTTTTTTTATTGTTTATGCCTGTAATTTGTTCTCAACTTAATTTGTTATTATTTTGAGCTATATCCACACATGTATATCAATTTATTCTGTGAGGGTTCTCCTGTAAAGATAAGTGATATGGCACAGATAAAATGTCTGCTCCAGAATTATTAGTACCTTATGAAAAAGAGCATAATATAATATAATATAATATAATATAATATAATATAATATATGATATGATATGAAATGATATGATATAAGTATAAGTATATAATGAATGTATACAAATTAAAAACACATTTGGGGAAACCATATATTTATATTTTAACATTTGAAATCCCCACAGTTAATATTTAGTGAAGCCTTCTCTGGAGAGAAAAGTTGTTTAATTTCTTGAAATTAATTTCCAATTAAATTTTAATTCTGATTTCTTAAATTCAAATTAAAAACTTTATTCTGCATCCAGTTTGCTATCTCAATTCAAATTCAGGAATTCAACTGGAATTCAAAAGGAATTCTCAATTCAGTATTGAATGGTGCACAACCCTGCACTGTAAAAAGTGGTAACCTGCAATTGTTACCTTAAAGAGCTAACACATTTCTACCTAATAGAAACCTTACAATTATTTTTGTTTGCATAACGTGATATATTCAGGTCAATTCAGTGATGTCAAATAGTATGTGGCACATAAACAATATTTTACAATATAACACTTTACAATGAGGTTCCATTTGTTAACAATAGTTAACAACATTAGTTATCATGAACCAACAATGAACAATCATTATTAAGCCTTTATTAATATTAGTTAATGTTCATTTCAACATATACTGTACTAATACATTTTTTAAATCAAAAGTTGTATTTGTTAACATGAGTTAATGCACTATGAACAATAAACAATTGTATTTTTATTAACTAACATTAACTAAGATTTATAAATGCTGTAAAAATTAATATTGTTAATTGTTTGTTCATGATACTTAATGCATTAACTAATGTTAATGAATGGAACCATACTTCTATCAGGAAGACTCGCAGACTTCAGTGAAATTTAAGATGACATTTATTTGATGAATATAAAACAGAAATGTAATGTCTCTCTTTGGTGTAAGCCCCATCTGGCGGTCCGAAGAAGTTGTACTCGGAACCGTCATATCCTGCCGGAGATAGGAGGGCAGGGGCGAGGAGCCTACCCCCATGCAGGACGGGACTCAACTGGTGGTGGTGGGGTGGTGGAGGTTGCTGCGTTAGCACACTGAAACAGCAATGTGATAGATTGTGAGCAGACTTATAAAGCAATGGCTTACATGTGATTGGCTATGAGTTACCTAGCTAATGGTGCGATGATGTACATCTGCTAGTCTTCCAGATAGAACTACGCTGCGCTTATATTGTAAAGTGTTACCAATATTTCCAATATGCAAAATGTCAACATCGATGTAAATTTGAATTTATTTCTAGCAGGCTTTTTGATCTTGTATAATGTCAATCCATTTGTTGAAAGTAACTCAATCCAAAAGCAATCACAAAAACATGGAAGGCCAATATGTAAGGGCTAAATTTGAATTAGCATTTGAAATTGAAGAACACAAATACTCATTCAGAATGTTTCAATACATGATTGCAAATAAGATCTAAGACTACAGCGTAGATAGTAAAGGTGAGAGACATAGCATTTTGGGAGATTATGCTGCGATGCTTTAAATGAATTAAAGAAATGTGCTGACTGTCTAATGGAAGGTATGGTATAAACAGCTGCTTGAACTATTAAATGCTACACATCAAGGCTCCAAGAGCTTATTGTGTTGCCCAGATGGTGAGCACAGATGTACCCTCGGACAGTTAAACTCCTTGTAACACGTAAACAACAATTTAAGGTGATGTAATTTATACACCACTGTTGCATCACCAAACGGAATTTCAAAAATAATGGCTATTTTCAAGCAGGTTTCCCTCCATTGGTCAAACAGACAGACAGTCCCTCTCCAAACCCACACTACTGGTTGAGTCAATGTTGCTGTGCCGGGCTGTTTGGGATGTTCAAACACTTTTGGGTGGAATCAACCTGCGAATGGTTTACTCATATTTATTTCATTTCAACACTGAAAAAAACGAAACATCACCTTTAAACTGTACAATAATTTTGCCTTATAGTAAATGGAACCCACTTTTAATTAACAGTTGGTAAAAAAGATATATAATTGGAACAGTTGCATTTTACAATTACATACATTACAATAACTATGCCAGCTCTCATATATCATATACTGTACATCACATATATATATATATATCTGATGCACGCAGTGTAAAGTGGATGTGGCTTGACTAGCCTTGGGATATTTTGCTTGTGTTTATCCAGACAGTGATTCAGATGGCTTGTTTTGCACTTGTGTTACCAGTATCTGCTAATATGCTCGTTGTTTGTAGAGTTATATTCTCAGGGGGCAATAAGTTATTGCCCTGGCATAACCCCTGATAAATTACACGCCAGATGGTCTTCTGCCTCTTAGCAGTGGTGTGAGTCATTGCTCCTAATGCTGACATCTGGACAGACATACAGAGTGTTGTATGACGAGACGGGTTCATTACTTGTGATAAATAGAGTGTAAAAAGCTGGTCTGTACCCAAAATGCCCATTTTCTGTTAACAAATAATGTCAAGTTTAATTACTGCATGCATATGTGGAGAAAATATATGTTTTCCCGCAGTGTGGCTCTAGCATTTGTGTGGTATTCTATACAAAACATTTATCACCATAATGATTGGGCAAAATTTAAGTTTTAAGAACTGACTCCCTTTCAATTCACGAGTTGGAATTTGAACTGAGCTGGCAATACCCCTCAGGATGTAGAATTAGCATTGGAATTGAAATGACATGAAGAGGAATTTAATTAGTTAAAATACACTGAACAACTGTCATACAACTGAGGAATGTCATTCGTCCACAACACATTTTGTAAAACATAAATGTATAATTAATTCTGACTAATTATGCCTGTTTTTCAAATTATACTATTTGATTAATGTATTTCTTTTCTTGAATAATTAGACATATTTCTCTAAATTAGTGCAATACTGTCAAAACAAGTAACACGAAACCTTGTGATTTTAATTTTGTCATACAGCACCACAAAATGTGCGGTGAAAAAAATCTTGATTGATTGTTTTAAGTCTACTTTACCAGATGATGGCAGTATTGTGATACAATCGTGCTTTTACATTTTGTGAATGTAAGAAAACAAAGAGGCTAATCCAATAGTTGCTTATGTCAACGTATATAACTGTATAACTATTCCTGTATAACTGTTATCATTGAACAATAAAACATTGTAAAACTCAGAATGAATCTCTTCAATTATACAGAAATGAGAAGGCATGAGACACTGGGTCAAAGTGAAGCTGTAGAACAATCTTTCTGAAAATGGGTTCGGAGTCATAAACAAGGCATATACTCATAATGCCATCATATTTTATTTGATGGGTACAACAGTGCTATTCTTTGTGACTTACAGGCAGGGATTTCAGTCTCTGGAAGAGAGAGTCAGGGGTGGGACAATAACAAATAGGTCAGAGTGTAATGAGCCATACTGCCTCTTCATATCAGTGTAAAAGTGTCATAACCTTCCCCTCTAGATCACCTGTGGAGAAGGTGATATGTGTGAGTGCAGGCCTGACCATGTGGAATAGGCCAGCATTGTAAATCCTGAGCTCTGCTGTGATCAAAGAGCGCATGCCCTCAGTGGCAAGCCCTGAACCTCTGCGGATATCTAACAAACCTGTCAAATATAACAAATGCTATTTTTTGAAATTATTACTGAAGTTTTGAAGCTTTCCTTCACACAAATTCATATAATTGGAGATATATTCAGAGAACTGATCCTAAAACCCAGCATAGTAATAATAAGGTCCCTTTTGTGTGGTTGTGTAAAAATGGAGGCATATTACATATCAGAGTTGGACATAAAGCCATCTTTTCACTGAAATGCCCAAAGTGAAAGGCCATTGGCTCCAGAGATGCCGACCTATTCTTGCCTCACAAAGACATGGGAGAACAGTCAGTTTAGGATTCAATAAAGTTTGAAATACTACTGCTGCCCTCATATGGATTAATAAAGCCAGACACTCATTTGGGTTCATGAAATGCCACTCAGGCATGAAACCAATGTAAACCCACAGTTGGGTGTGCTCCCATAATCCCTGTTGCCACTGAAGTCTCCCTTCCCTCATCTGCCCACCCTCATTTTTATATTTAACCATTAAGGCTTTTCCCAAAAATGTGTTTGTACCTGGCTCATTGCCCATCATATGGAGCTTTCTATGCAAAGCATCATTATTATTATTGCTCCCTTTGTGCTATTGACATGAATGATACCTAAAAGTATGTGGCTTATTGAGGAGGGGTGTGCTGTTATTTTTCTAAGCAATCAGACTTATGTGCTTTGCCTGGTAGATGATAATACGGTGCAATATATACATATCTAGGGATCAGAATATCATAGAAAATTGGTGATTGGCTCTATTGACTTGGGATCAGGTCTTTAAATCATGTTGAGCAGACAGATCCTGAATGCAAACTTCTCAATTATACTAAAGAATTAAAAAAGGAATGAGAAGTGACTTGCAGTATGGCATTTTTTGTCGAGTGTGCACATCAAAAAATGCAGCAAGTCACATTCTGATACCACCATTTAAAGGGATAGTTCACCCAAATATGAAAATGCTGTCATCATTTGCTTACCTTCATGTCTTATAAAACCTATGCCTTTTTCTTCCATGGAACACAAAAGGAGGTGTTTACTGTACAACAGAAAGTCCAAGCTGCTCTTTTCCATACAATAAGAGTGAATGGTGACCACATCTGTCAAACAAGATTTTCACTGAATAACGACTTAAATTTCAGTCTAGTCCTCACATAAAGCTATCATGTGGCTTTATAAGACTTGTAATATGGTGCATGAGTTGTATGGGCTATTTTTTATGATGCTTGAATGGTTTTGGATTTGATAGCCCCTGGTCCCCTTCCACTTTTAGTGTATGCAAGAGAGCAGCGTGAACATTCCTCAGTACGTCTTTTTTTGTGTTTAATGTTAGAAAATCATATGATTTTGGAATGACAAGAGGGTGGGTACAATTATATACCCTGAACAAGAACAATCAAATTTAAATGTTGGTGAGTGAAAATTTTTATTTCTAAATCCAGTGCCATAAAAGCATACAAGGACAAGGACATGGACAGATGGTCTTTATTAATAAATGAAGACTACTGCAAGACTTTCAGCAGTGGATGACCTCAAGCTGGGTCTCTGTCCTGTTTTAATCTCATGCTGCTTTTAAAAACTGATTGGTTTCTATGAGAAGTCAGACAAAATAACTGAAAAAGATCTTATGGCGGGTTTAGTCATCAGCTAACAAAACGGAAGTACAGTATAAGACCAGGACAGAAACCTATGTGATTTTCCTCAAGAGCATTCTGTGTTCTTTTATACTGGATTTGATGGCAAACCAGTCGTAATGCATGCTGATTAGAGATGTCTGAACAAATTATTTTAAATTTGCAAAGTGTTTGAAAATCAATCAACTACAAAAGAGAACTTTGTTAGGAAGAAAATGTTGACAAATCAAACTCCATCAAGAACTAAATTATTTCGCACATAAAAACACATGGGGACATCTGGGAACACTTTTGAGAGATTACTCAAAGGAATCATTTAAGTAAAAATAAACTGAAATTAAAGACATCTCACACAGGCACTGCATCCAAGTTCACACATTATCCATCCTAAATAGCATGCAAGGTAAGAATTAGTGTTTCTCAAATCATAGTACGTTAAAATATATTAAACAAAAGGTGTCTAGATGAATCCAATGGATTTTTTTTAAGTGTGCATTCATGCATGCTTTATTATCTAATATTGCCAACAACTTCTTGCACAATGGAAGAGTGATGGTTTACTTTTAATGTTTTGAGATGTAGTAAAATGCTGAGGAATAAGGCACAAATTGCCACAGCATTTTTTTTTAAACCTAAAAGTTAAGTACTAGGCTTGTGAATTTTAAAGTAAAATTAATTTAGCTGTTCTAAAGCTTAAATGCAAATGCCAACAGTAGCAACAAAGGTGTCTGTGACACAAATTTACACATTGATGATGTTGAAGTGCAGTTGAAGTCAGAAGTTTACATACACCTTAGCCAAATACATTTAAACTCAGTTAATCATAAAGACATTTAATCATAGAAAACATTCCGTGTCTTAGGTCAGTTAGGATCACTACTTTATTTTAAGAATAATAGTCGAAAGAATTATTTTTTTCAGCTTTTATTTCTTTCATCACATTCCCAGTGGGTCAGAAGTTTACATACACTTTGTTAGTATTTGGTAACATTGCCTTTAAATTGTTTAACTTGGGTCAAACTTTTTGGGTAGCCTTCCACAAGTTTCTCACAATAAGTTGCTGGAATTTTAGCCCATTCATCCAGACAAAACTGGTGTAACTGAGTCAGGTTTGTAGGCCTCCTTGCTCGCACACGCTTTTTCAGTTCTGCCCACAAATATTCTATCAGATTGAGGTCAGGGCTTTGTGATTTGCCACAACTTTGGAGGTATGCTTGGGGTCACTGTCCATTTGGAAGACACATTTGTGACCGAGCTTTAACTTCCTGGCTGATACCTTGAGATGTTGCTTCAATATATCCACATAATTTTCTTTCCTCATGATGCCACCTATTTTGTGAAGTGCACCAGTCCCTCCTGCAGCAAAGCACCCCCACAACATGATGCTGCCACCCCCATGCTTCACGGCTTGGATGATGTTCTTCGGCTTGCAAGCCTCACCTTTTTTCCTCTAAACATAACGATGGTCATTATGGCCAAACAGTTCAATTTTTGTTTCATCAGACCAGAGGAAATTTCTCCAAAAAGTAAAATCTTTGTCCCCATGTGCACTTCTAAACTGCAGTCTGCCTTTTTTATGGTGCTTTTGGAGCAGTGGCTTCTCCTTGCTGAGCAGCCTTTCAGGTTATGTCGATATAGGACTCGTTTTACTGTGGATATAGATACTTGTCTACCTGTTTCCTGCAGCATCTTCACAAGGTCCTTTGCTGTTGTTCTGGGATTGATTTGCACTTTTTGCACCAAAATACGTTTATCTCTAGGAGACAGAATGCATCTCCATCCAGAGTGGTATGATGGCTGCGTGGTCCCATGGTGTTTATACTTGCATACTATTGTTTGTACAGATGAACGTGGTACCTTCAGGTGTTTGGAAATTGCTCCCAAGGATGAACAAGATTTTTTTTCTGAGGTCTTGGCTGATTTCTTTAGATTTTTCCATGATGTCAAGCAAAGAGGCACTGAGTTTGATGGTAGGCCTAAAAATACATCCACAGGTACACCTCCTATCATAAGCTAATTGGCTAATTGTCTAAAGGCTTGACATCATTTTCTGGAATTTTCCAAGCTGCTTAAAGGCACAGTTAACTTAGTGTATGTAAACTTCTGACCAACTGGAATTGTGATATAGTCAATTAAAAGTGAAACAATCTGTCTGTAAACAATTGTTGGAAGAATTACTTGTGTCATGCACGAAGTAGATGTCCTAAACAACTTGCAAAATCTATAGTTTGCTAATATGAAATCTGTGGAGTGGTTAAAAAATGAGTTTTGGTGACATCAACCTAAGTGTATGAAACTTCTGACTTCAACTCTATGTCCCAATACTGGTGTGCTACACACTCTACACTAAATTGAAAAGTGTGGACTGTCTCATCACAGAGATATACTTTTAGCACACAAGTATGCAAATTGGGATGCAGGCTTAAATTGTAACATCCAGATTCTCTTGGATGTAGCAATTATGCAACAGGTTGCAGCAAATAAATACTATATTATTAAAGATCTCGTACCTAACTCAACATGTGTAAGAAATATTTTGAGTGGATGAAACACGTTGGGTTATAGATACTTAGGTAAATGAAAACACCAGGTCAAGAGCTCTTGAATAATTTCTGTCCTGAATTTAATTGACTGGTTTGTAATCTCCGCTTTTCAAAGAATGCTCACGCCACCACTGCTTCAACTCGAAAAATTCCAATTCCCTGTGGGCTGCCATGGATACACAATCATGATGGTAATCCACAGCTTAAACAGTACAGTAGGTTAAGCAAGCCCATCAAAGCAACGGTTTGAAGACCGAACAAGCTCTGATGAGGGTTTGCTCAAGCATAATGAGGCTTTGAAATCAGTGCTGTGTTGACCCATGCCAGTCTCTAACATTGACCTATCCTGTTACAGCTCTTAACTTTTAAAGTAGACACAAGACTGCATTCCGAGATGAATAGATGTAACAGCAATAGCTAATGTGCCAGTGCGTAATTTGTAATGATTAGACTCTGGGGTCTCTAATATAGTTACAACAAAGGACATAAAGGTGGTAAAAATGGATTTGAAATGTGTATCATGGAATATATCAAAGAGTCATCTTGCAAGTCAGCTTTCCTACTTCTCATATAATAATGTAATTTCAGCTCAAATCACCATATCATGTTTATTTAATTATTTATTTCTTAAGTAGCCATGCAGCCATGATACAAGACCCCCCTCTCTGCATCGGGCTCTGACCACCCTGTCAGGTATATTTTGGGATAATAATTAGCTGACTTAGATTATCCCTAAAGAGTAACAATTGGGACGAAACTGAACGCAGCATTTGAAACACTCTCTGTTCCAGGGCAAGGTAGAGCAATGTCTTTTGCTCACCAATCCAAGAAGGGTGACAAAGCTTTCCAAGATGTATGTGTCTGTCAAACTTTGGTCCACCTCAGCACAGCCCTGTGTGACCCCCACTGAAAAAGCCATTCCTCTTTCAGTGTCGCCAGTGTGGCAGGGCAAATATTGACCCATCCCTGTTACAGATGAGTCTCTAAGGGGAAACCAGAGGAACATGTTTGGCAGACCACTGATGAATGTTCATTAGAGCATCTCATCTGGTCATTAAAGCAACCTGCCAGAGTTACCACGGCGCCCCCTTAATGTCCATCTCAAACCTTTATTCTGGCTCCATGATCCTTCTATAAGCCATTGTGAGTCATCAAAGGCAATGTAGCACTTGAATGCCAATGACCACAAATGGAGGAGGTCCACACAAATGAACTAGTGAACATTTCATAAGACCTCAACGGAGCCCAGTGTGAGGTATACAGTAAGTGTGTAAGGGGCCTCTGAGTGGTATACAGAGGTGATCTGTCCCCTCTCTCTAGTTCCATGTCCAACATTCTAATAGTGTGATTTGGAGCAATTTTTAAATTGGTTTCTCTTCATCAAGTTTAACAGGTGACCACTCTTATAGCTAGACAAATGTGGTGAATGACAGATTACATCAAACTGTAGGTAAAACACAAACTTTAATCCAAAACTAAATTATTGATGTTTACATTCAGGAGGATTAGCAAAAAAGTACAAAAACAAGAAATATCTTGCAACAGCTGTCAACCTTTTAATGTTTTTATTATTATTATTATTATTTAATGCAAGTTGATTGCATTCACCCAAACAGATAACTGTCCCAGTTAAATCAAAAGAATTGTAATTTGTCATTTTTAGCATCACAGGATTTGCAACTATGAAAAACAAAAAGTCTCTAAAATTTGAACATTTTATGTAAACGACTTCAGATGCAATTAAGCATAAAAATGCATTAGTCATTTAAAAAAAGATAATGTTTGTAAAGTGCACTGAATTAGTAACAGATTTTTTAAGTTAATCTCTCGAAAACTGTCAAGAACATATATGGGTTATAGTTCACCGTAAAAAGAAAAGAAAAATAATAAAAAAAAAATAGCTTAAAGAAAATCAAACATATAATTTATAAATTTTTGTATTGTGAGAAAATAATTCCCTAACAATTAAACACATCGCCTCACCCCCTCACTCTCATTATCTTATTTTTGTTTTTAAAAAAAGCCACAGCTCACCCTAAAAATAAATAAATAAATAAATAAATAAAAATAGCTTAAAGAATATAAAACCTATAAACACTGAATTGTTCCATTGTGAGAAAACAATTCCCTGACAATGAAACACATCTCCTCACCCCCTCACTCTCATTATCTTATTTTTGTTTTTAAAACATGATTATCACTGTAATGGAAAAAAAAAAAAAAAGAAAGAAAAAAAATATTTTGCAATATTCATACATCATGGTAGTTTTTGTTGCTGCCTTTATGCTGATTTAAATTTAAAAAAAAAATAAAATACAGTCATAGCTTTACTTTTTCCAGTAAAATATTACTGGATAACAGTAATGAGAATCTAATGAGAATCACAGCTGACAATAATGGATATTACAAAAACATTTTGTATTATTATTCTTCAAAATAAAAAAGTTCCCTGATTTTCATTAAGCAATAAAAAGTATATATATATATATTACTCTGTGAGATTTAAATAGAACTGCCAAATATCCTTTAAAGACAAAGAGAGTGTTTATTAGAAGGGATGCAGGGAAAGAGCCATGCTTCAAGCTGCCACCTTGATTAAAACGCACCATGTAATTAGAACTGACACCATCATTAATCATTCAGAATCAGGAATTGCTTTGGGAAGAGAAAGTGGTGCGGTGATGACCTTTTACCAAAAGCCCATTTTCTCATCTATTGGAATTAAAGGGACAGTTAAAGGAAAAATCCTGTCATCAAGTACTCACCCTCATGATTTGGAGAATGTTGTGGTCATTTTCTTTTGATGCAATTGAAAATAATGGTGACCAGAGAAGTTTGTTAACCCTGCTTCGCACTTAAACTTTGTATTTTCATAGAACTTGCATTATTTTGGCTGCATTCAAACGCGAAGAACTAGTCTAAAGAACGCGCCAAGAAGAGCTAGGGCAGATGTCAAGATTTTCAGTGAATAATTACATAAATTTGGGTCTGATCCTCACATAAAGCCACTCACATAAAGATTTAGAATATAAAGCATGAGTCATGTGGATTACTGTTATAATACTTTTATGATGATTTTGCTTTCTTATTGAGCATTAATAACTTCAGTCACCATTAATTCCTATTACATGGAAAAAAAACGACTAAGACATTCTCCAAAATGTATCTTATTGTGTTCTGCAATAGAAAGAAAGCCATATAGGTTTGGAACGACATGAAGTGGAGTAAACAATAACAGAATTCTCTTTTTTTTTTTTTTTTTTTTAGATATTTCTCAAGATATTCAGTTTCAAACCATTCAATAAACTAACACATAGACTTAAAAAGACACTTTATTTGAATTAAACACCAATAATTCTAAGGAAAATATACTAGTAGTAAATCAAAGCAGTGCGCTACTACTTAGTAGTAGATGGAGACTTACCAGTAAACCATAATCCTGTGGGTTGTAAAGATACGCACGGAGGGCTGGATTGTTCGAATATGGCTCAAATACACTTTTAATAAGTGTGACATCAGGTGTGACAAATATGGAGTTCACTGGTTCCCCTTGAATAAATGTATCAATAGTACATGAATCAGCATTAAAGTAGTTATGATAGCATGCAAATTTGTGGCAAGTGGAACAGGGCTTTGTGACATTCTTAAATGAATACACTAAAGGATTAGCCACCCGAGCCATGGGCTGCTCTCACTGCTACCATCAGGCAGGCGGTATCGCAGCATCAGGACCCACACCAGCCGACTCCATGACAGCTTCTTCCCCCAAGCAATCAGACTTTTGAACTCTTGATCTCTCACAATCAATATACATCAGCAATGCACTTTATTAATCTTATTATCTCACATTGGACTGTCATAAATTATATTCTCTCTTAACAACACACTGGCAACTGACTATCAACCGACAGCCTGAATGTCAATACAGTAAAATACAACCTACTCTACATTTTATATATACTATATATACTATTTTTATTGTATAATGTGTATTCTATATTGAGTGTATGTGTATTCTATACTGTGTGTATTGTATACTGTACATTGTATATTATTATTTGTATATTGTGTTGTGTAAATCTGATGTTTATTGTAAATTGGTATGTCTCATCACTGTCATGACTGCTATGTTGCTCAGAACTGCACCCAAGACTTTCAACCACTATTGCACTTGTGTATATGGTTGTGTGACAATAAAGTGATTTGATTTGATTTATAGGAAATGTACATTGGATATGCTAATTTACAGCAAGTTGTGGGTTGAGGTCTCACTGCCATGCTAAACAGGTGAGGTCATATGTCTATAAAACCTCACGATTTGTAGGTAATCCAATGGTGGATATTTAAGGAATATTTCACCCCAAAATTTTAAATTCTCTCATCATTTACTCACCCTCATGCCATCCCAGATGTGTATGACTTTCTTTCTTCAGCAGAACACAAATGAAGATTTTTACAAGGATATCTCAGCTCTGTTGGTCCTCACAATGCAAGTGAATGGTGGCCAGAACTTTGAAGCTTCAAAAAGCACAAAAAGGCAGCATAAAAGTGATCCATAAGACTCCAGTGATTAAATCCATGATCGCTTCAGAAGACATGGCTTAAACCACTGGAGTTTTATGGATTACTTTTATGCCACATCTATATCCTTTTTTGAGCTTCAAAGATTTGGTCACCATTTACTTGCATTGAATGGACCAACAGAGCTGAGATATTCTTCCAAAATCTAAATTTGTGTTCTGCAGAAGACAGAAAGTCATACCCATCTGGGATGCCATGAGGGTGAGTAAATGAGAGAATTTAAATTTTGAGGTGAAATAATCCTTTAATATGCAGAAGCAACTAATCTCAGCAAAAAAAGAAACGTCCCTTTTTCAGGACACTGTATTTTAAAGATAATTTTGTAAAAATCCAAATAACTTTACAGATCTTTATTGTAAAGGGTTTAAACAATGTTTTCCATGCTTGTTCAATGAACCGTAAACAATTAATGAACATGCACCTGTGGAACGGTCATTAAGAACCTAACAGCTTACAGACCGTAGGCAATTAAGGTCACAGTTATAAAAACTTAGGACACTAAAGAGACCTTTCTACTGACACTGAAAAACACCAAAAGAAAGATGCCCAGGGTTCCTGCTCATCTGCATGAACATGCCTTAGTCATGCTGCATGGTGGCATGAGGACTGCAGATGTGGCCAGGGCAATAAATTGCAATGTCCGTACTGTGAGACGCCTAAGACAGCGCTACAGGGAGACAGGAAGGACAGCTGATCGTCTTCGCAGTGGCAGACCACGTGTAACAACACCTGCACAGGATCGGTACATCAAAATATCACACCTGCGGGACAGGTACAGGATGGCAACAACAACTGCCTGAGTTAAACCAGAAATGCACAATCCCTCCATCAGTGCTCAGACTGTCTGCAATAGGCTGAAAGGGGCTGGACTGAGGGCTTGTAGGCCTGTTGTAAGGCAGGTCCTTACCAGGCTTCATCGGCAACAACGTCGCCTATGGGCACAAACACACCTTCGCTGGACCAGACAGGACTGGCAAAAAGTGCTCTTTACTGACGAGTCACAGTTTTGTCTCACCAGGGGTGATGGTAGGACTTGCGTTTATCGTCGAAGGAATGAGCGTTACACCGAGGCCTGTACTCTGGAGCGGGATCGATTTGGAGGTGAAGGGTCCGTCATGGTCTGGGGCAGTGTGTCACAGCATCATCGGACTGAGCTTGTTGTCATTGCAGGCAATTTCAATGCTGTGCGTTACAGGGAAGACATCCTCCTCCCTCATGTGGTACCCTTCCTGCAGGCTCATCCTGACATGACCCTCCAGCATGACAATGCCACCAGCCATACTGCTCGTTCTGTGCGTGATTTCCTGCAAGACAGGAATGTCAGTGTTCTGCCATGGCCAGCGAAGAGCCCGAATCTTAATCCCATTGAGCACGTCTGGGACCTGTTGGATCGGAGGGTTAGAGCTAGGGCCATTCCCCCCAGAAATGTCCGGGAACTTGCAAGTGCCTTGGTGGAAGAGAGGGGTAACATCTCACAGCAAGAACTGGAAAATCTGGTTTAGTCCATGAGGAGGAGATGCACTGCAGTACTTAATGCAGCTGGTGGCCACACCAGGTACTGAATGTTACTTTTGATTTTGACCACATTATTCCATTTCTGTTAGTCACATGTCTGTGAAACTTGTTCAGTTTATGTCTTAGTTGTTGAATCTTTTTATGTTCATACAAATATTTACACATGTTAAGCAGTTGAAAGTGAGAGGACATTTCTTTTTTGCAGAGTTTATAAGTAATCCGTTTCCACACTGATATCCATGAAAAGTGTAAACACTGTCAGTTTTGAGACAGTTTTATTACCTTAATGATTCAGCAGAACCATTATACTGTCTCGGTGAGTGTGACCATAGAATTGACCATGAATGACATCACTGTAGTTGCAAAATATCTTCACAAGCTGCTCATTATGGTTTTCTCGGATAGCTGTTGTGTTTTTGGCATAAGGCAGATTGCCGATGGGGACGTGAGCAATTAAATAGAACTTAGAGGAAAAGAAGACAGTTAATGTCACTTGTCACCCACACTGTGCTGACATCACTTACATGGAAGTACCACTATGCATCTGTTAATTTACAGTCCGATATGAAATGGTCCCATGTGATCAGTCCACATGGCTCTTTCTAATATTAAATGCCTGTCAGCTCTAGTAATTTGCAGACTCAATACCTTCTCCATGTTCTGTCTTGATAACTCCAGCGTTTCCTGCAGCCACTGAAACTGCCCAGTGGGGTCACTCATATTCACTGTCACTTCATTAGGACTATAGTTCAGATTTGTGTTGAGATTCACCAGATGAAGGCCAGGTTTGATCACAAGGGAGTAAAAGCCACCTTCACGCAAACAAGAACATTAGCTTATTGAGTAAAAAAGGCGATGTTTGGAATAACATTCACATTCAGCCAACTACTGGTTGGGGCTGGTCAAAGGTGGAAACCAAAGGTACCATCCTCCTCTCACTATTGTTGTATGTATATTGTGTACAGTACTCAAATGTAGTGCCTGCAACACCTTTGCCTGCTTTTATAAAACCCTTACTGCTTTATACAAATTTTAAATAGCACAGGATTTCATTAAAACTTTAAGCTAATTTATTATGTGCATTCCTTCCTCAACAACACATAATCCCTGACTATTCAACACAAATAATGATCCACTATGGGAGCTGTGCATTGTAAAGCACAGTAGCTATGATACTATATTGTATTTTAAAAAAAGGATAGCTCCGACCCTGAATTCTGATTTGGTGAGATGTGTTCAAAGTTGTTCAAATGACTATAAACGTACACCTGGCGTAGCACGTTCTGTTTCAATGCACCATGTTCCTGTGTCACCTACTGTAGCAACTGCAAACAGCATACAGTTAGTAAAGTTAAATGAATATTCCAGGTTCAATACAAGTTAAGCTCAATGGACAGCATTTGTGGCATAATTCCATTCCATAAAAGGCACTTTCAATGGAAGTGAATGGGGGCCATTCCATAAACATTAAAATACTCACTGTTTTAAAAGTATAGCCACAATATGCATGTTAACATGATTTTAGTGTGATAAAATCACTTACTAACCTTCTCTGTGTAAAGTTATAGCAAATTTTCCAACTTTGTTTCCATTACAATGCAATGCCAACAATCTCTATAACCCTAAAACGACTGTAGCAACAGCTCAAAAAACACAAAAGTTTTAACAGAAGAATTAATGTAAGTGCTTTTCTAAAATTATAAGCTTAATATTTTTGCCTTTAAACCCTCTAAAACATGGCCCCATTCATTGTAAGTGCCTCAATGTAACCTCGATTTTTGCTTTTATTAAAGAAAAGGAGGGATGAGTCGAAAATTGTTTTTGTGGTAATCAACATTATGCCACAAATGCTGTCGATTGAGCTTAACTTGTACTGAACCCGGAACATTCCTCTAACTATATTACTCGGCGGACAAATGTTTATTCACATTATTTTTAGTAATAAATTGAATTGCTTCGTAAACATTTTGTCTTTTATTATTTTGCTGTCACTGCCGTTTTATAAAATCAATAAGCCACGAGTCTGTTTGTTACAATGACTTTACAGGGATAAAAGGGCGTTAAACACTACGCAAACACCCCTTAATCATGATAAAATCACTGTAATGCACAGCCTCTTATGGCTAATTGCTTTATTTTAGCACAACTCTAACTATGCTGGGCAATCAGCATCTGGGACCAGGGTTATCCATTTTTACAATGGAGGATATGTTAGGTTAACAGGCTACAGTTCCATAAGCTATCTGATCAAGATTTTTATCTCTTAGCAGAAGCATTATTGTTCATGTAATAGCAGTTACCTTTTTGCAAAGTAGCTATGGCTGCTGGGCTAAACCATGGGGACCAGAGTTTGGCTACTGCATCGTAAATCAGATTTGCTGATGTTGGTAACTGATTCTAAAAGGTTTTTAAAAATTAAAAAATAAAGTGACAATACAGCATAAGAGATTTTTGAGAACTAAGGCTACATTTGGAAAAGAATATTAACATATAACTTATGCAGTATGCGTACAGTCCACAGTATCCACATTCAGGGAATTCATGGCATCAAATACCTGAATGACCTACGACATTTGAAAAAAATGGGCAGCATATGACAGAGCACACAAGGACAAATACTGTTTTGCACAATGCGTTGTACTTGACTTGACCATTTGCATTTCCACAAATGAACCAGAGGTAACATCATACATGGATTTTAATATCTTCTTCTTTTCTCATATCTTTAACTCAGTCACCATTCACTTTCATGGTATTGAAAAAAGATGACATGAAAGTGAATGGTGATGAGGCTAACACTATGCCAAACACCTCCTTTTGTGTTCCACAGAAGAACATACAGGTGTGGAACAACATGAGGCTGTGCAAATGAATTTAAACGAATGTATTTTTCATTTGGTGCAATACTGTACAACCAGGGATTAAATTTGGATTTTTGAGAAGGGGGAACCCACAGACGAGATGGAAGAATAATGCAATTAATGTAATTAAAGGGATAATTCACCCAAAAATTTAAATTCTTTCATAATTTACTCACCCTCATGCCATCCCAGATGCGTGACTTACTTTCTTCTGCAGAACACAAATAAAGATTTTCAGAAGAATATCTCTACTTTATAGGTCCTCACAATGCAAGTGAATGGTAACCAGAACTCAAAAGGTCCAAAAATAACATAAAAGAGCCATAAAAGTCATCCATAAGACTCCCGTGGTTAAATCCATATCTTCTGAAGCAATATGATAGGTGTGCGTGGGTATAAGTCCTTTTTTACTATCAATTTCCACCTTTGACCAGCCCCAACCAGTAGTTGGCTGAATGTGAAAGTGAAAGTCACTTCCATACCAGAATATGGAAGTGAAAGTATAGATTTACAGTTGAAAAAGGACTTAAATATTGATCTGTTTCTCATCCACACCTATTGTATCACTTCAGAAGATATGAATTTAACCACGGGAGTCTTATGGATTAATTTTATACTGCCTTTTGGGCCTTCAAAGTTCTGTCCACCATGCATTAGGTGGACTAACAGGGCTGAAATATTCTTTAAAAAATCTTTGTGTTCTGCAGAAGACAGAAAGTCATACACATCTGGGATGGCATGAGGGTGAGTAAATTATGAGAGAATGTTTATGTTTGGGTGATCTATCCCTTTAAATTTAAAGAACTTTAAAGATGTTTTCGAGTGAACACACTCACTAAATGGAGAGTGAATGCATACAAAAAAACTGAACTGGAGCCTGCCTGCAGGAAACAGAATGAAGTAACAAACAAACCAACAATTTTGAATCGGAGTTGGAATGCCGTTCCGGACCCTTCCACTTTAATTTATATCCTGTGTACAACTTATTCATTTTCCAATTTAATCAGACATGTAAAATGCCATTTTCTGTATGATAACTGATGCCACTCACTGAATGCAATGTAATGAGGTCATGTAATATAGTACTGTTTGAAATGTTTACTGCTGCATTGTCACGTATTCCCTGTTTTAGCCTTGACTTTTATATTGAAAGTTTTATTTAGTTCCCCATTCCTGTATCCTGTGTTAGTTTTGTAGTCCTTTGTAGTTTTATTTCATGATTGGTTTACCCTGATTGTTTCCCCAGGTGTTCCTCGTTCCCTTGTTTTCCCTTGTGTATTTAAGCCCTTATTTCCCCTGGTTTCTTTGTCAGTCATCGCATGTATGGTTTGATGCTCTGTGCTTGGTTCAATGTGTTTTGTTTCCTTATATTCTGAGTTTCTTTGTTTTATTAAAGGGGACCTATTATGCAAAATTCACTTTTACATGGTGTTTGAACATAAATGTGAGTCGGCAGTGTGTGTACACAACCACCCTACAATGTTAAAAGTCCACCCATTCCTCTTTCTTATATTTCTATTATTCAAAAACAGTGTCTCAAAATGACTGGTTTTCGTATCCGCTCTAAAGTGACATCACTTTAGAGCAGGCCACACCCACAACTGGTGACGGACTCCACCCTATTATCATAGATCCTCCCCTGAGTGGTCAACACACAGTCCACCATTTTTTTCCGCGCTGGAGCAGCTAAAGTGAGAAGAATAATGTCTCAACTTCGTAAGCGTCATATTCATGTACTCCCAGCATCAGAGCCACTGAAGACGCAGTGGACGAGTTTTGTTTTTGAAGAAAATGTGCCCCAAAATATACCATAATTTGTGTATGTTTGTGCAAATCATTTTACACCAGACTGCTTTGTGAATGAGGGTCAATATAAAACAGTATTTTCCAAAAATTTGACTCTCAAGCATGGATCAGTACCAACTGTTCATGTTCCAGCTTTATATCCTGAAGATGTAAGTATCGCACTTTATATTTTGTGAATGTTTGCAAATCGCCTTTCCGAATGTGCTTGTTAGCTGATTCCACGGCTAATGCAGCTGAAGTTACCATTGTCTCTGACTGTATTCATGGAGACCAGAGCTATGTCGTTATAGCTTGTTTGCACATGACATCAAGTCACTGCGTTGCTGTGGCGTGAAATGCAGATGGAGGGCCGGAAGTGATTTTCTACATAAGAAGCACTATCATAAACTCAAAATGCCTATGTTTTGCGTCGGTTACGGTTGCTCATACATATATGGCTGAACTCTGGTATTTACGGTGTCAGTCATATTGGTTCTGATTTGTTGTTGCTATAGTATCCAAAGCACGAGCTGTAAAGGCACAGCCCTCTTCCGGAAAGGTGGCGGGGAGCAGCAGCTCATTTGCATTTAAAGAGACACGCACAAAAACAGCGTGTTTTCGATTCCACCCAAAAAGTGGCATATACAAAATGGTATAATAAATGATCCGTGGGGTATTTTGAGCTGAAACTTCACAGACACATTCTGGGGACACCTGAGACTTATATTATATCTTGTAAAAAGAGGCATAATAGGTCTCCTTTAAAGCTGCGTTTAGATCCTCATTCCTCGCCTGCCTTGTCACAGAAAGACTGGCCATAAATTAATCTAGCGGCTGTGAGAATTCTGCTTCTTAAGCAAGGGTACCGTCCAGATGAAGATAACGTCTGTGAGTTTTTAGAGCTAGTAAATTTAGTGCACTATCCAGACCACTCTCTGATGGTTTTCTTCCAGACCTGTCTGAATAGTGCACTGAAGAAACTGATGCCTCCGGCTGATCCTCACTGGACACTCTGCGAATATGTGGAGAAGGCTCTGGAACTTTGCGGATCCCTTTACATAGTGGATTATGCTGGGAACCCCGGGCCAAAACCTGCATCTTCGGCTCCCTCGTCCAAGCCGGCATCCACGCCTGCCAAGGCCAACGAGCCAGCACCCACGCCTGTAGCTTCAACCGTCCCAGAGCCAATGCCTGTGGCCTCTCCTTCTCCCCTGACTACGCTCCCAGGTGTCCGGACACCTTCTCCCCAGTCGCTGCCAGTGCTCACAACCACGGAGGCCGTTCTCCAGTCGCTGCCAGTGCTCATGACCACGGAGGCCGTTCCCCAGTCACTGCCAGTGCTCACGACCATGGAGGCCGTTCCCCAGTCGTTGCCAGTGCTCCGCCCTCAGAGTCTTCCATGTTTCTACCCTCTCTCCCAGAGGAGACTCCTCCAGCGGCTCTGCCCGCTCCCCCAGAGACTCCTCCTCCAGCGGCTCTGCCCGCTCCCCCAGAGACTCCTCCTCCAGCGGCCCTGTGGCCGCCTCACAGGCCTTCTGACCCTGTCTCGGCCCTGTGGCCACCTACCAGGACTCCTGACACAGTCCCTACCCTGAGGTGGTCTCCTTGGTCTCCTGGCCGTCCGCCTGATCTGCTCTGGCCTCCTTGGTCTCCTGGCCGTCCGCCTGATCTGCTCTGGTCTCCTTGGTCTCCTGGCCGTCCGCCTGATCTGCTCTGGCCTCTTTGGTCTCCAGCTCCACCTCAGCCCTCTGAACCTCTGACTCCAGCTTGGTCCTCCGAGCCTGCAGCGTCACCCTCACTCTCCATCCCTCTGGCTCCACCCTTAGTCTGAAGCCTCCCTGACTTTGCCTTGTTCCTCTACTCACCTTGAACTGCCTGTTTTCACCCTTCCCCCCATACCACATGGACCAATTTTTTATCATTGTGGAGCGTCTGGAATCTGCTCCCTTAAAGGGGTCTCTGTCACATTCCCTGTTTTTGCCTTAACTTTTAAGTTTTAGTTCCCCATTCCTGTTTCCTGTGTTAGTTTTGTAGTCCTTTGTAGTTTTATTTCATGATTGGTTTACCCTGATTTTTT
The DNA here is from genome assembly GCF_019703515.2 of Myxocyprinus asiaticus. Classification (NCBI taxonomy): domain Eukaryota; kingdom Metazoa; phylum Chordata; class Actinopteri; order Cypriniformes; family Catostomidae; genus Myxocyprinus; species Myxocyprinus asiaticus. The sequence goes on along the minus strand of NC_059368.1, from coordinate 9,405,404 downwards.
CCCCAGCTGTTCCTCATTCCCTTGTTTCCCCTGGTTTCTTTGTTAGTCATTGCATGTATTGTTTAATACTCTGTGCTTGGTTCCCTGTGTTTTGTTTCCTTATATTCTGAGTTACTTTTTATCTTAATGTATTTAGATCCTCATTCCTCGTCACATGCATAATATGTACTGTTTCAGATGCTATTTAAAAAAAATAATAGGCAATATTCAGTGTTTATTCTGCATTAAGCAGCATATTTATATTCCATTTCAAACAGCCTGCAACATTTGTCTTTTATTTAACCACTGAATTGTGCATTGCCTTTGTCTTGGCTAGAATTCCTTGCAAAGTACTGTAGTTGTTGTCTTGAGATTTGAAATACCTGTGGCCTGTAGTCATGGTTGCCCAGGGCAGGGTAAACTGGCAGCTGTGGGAAGAACTGACGTATGGTGTGAGTCATATTGGCAATAACATTGATCACAACGTCAGTGGATGGATCTTCTTTAGGGACATGTTGAGGGCTGTCTCTGCAGTGAGAAAATAATGTTAAATATTTAATACTAAAGGGATAGTCCACCCAAAAATTCTAATTCTTACATCATTTACTCATTCTCATGTTCCACCTGAATGTCTTCTATGGAACACAAAAGGAGATGTTAGGACTAGAACGCAGCCTCAGTCAACATTCACTTTCACTGCAACTTTTTCCCTAAAATATAAGTCAAAGGTGACTGAGGCTGACAGTCTTTAAAATTTTGCCAAACGTCTCCTTTGTTTTCCACAAAGAAAGCCACATAGTTTTGAAACGACATGATGCTGACTATGATGACAGAATATTCATTTTTGGGTGAACTGTCCATTTAATTGGTAACAGAAATGTGACTGCATAAAAACAACTGTATTTGTGAACTTAAAAAAACAACTCACTAAATCTGTATGGTGTTCTCATACCCTGTCCAGATAATGATCTCAGGTTACAGGTTGACTTGTTTTATAAGAGAATGCCGACAGAACAAGCTGGTAAGGGGAATCACATGGAAAATCGCCAAACATTCCTGGGTCCAACGCAGGAAACCCCTTGAAAGAAAAACACACTTCGGTGTGGTCCTCAGTGACATGGTAGGTAGGATCCAAGTGCAGGTCTGAGATATGCCAGAATTTACCTGTAATTGTATTTGCTTAAGTTAAAAAACAATTCAATTAGGGTACGTTTACACGAAAACGATGTACTAAAAATGGAAAAGTTTTGCGTACAGACGACAACATTGTCAAAACAATCCCTGTTCACACGGATCCGCGAAAATGACTAAAAACGCTGTATTATGCATGCCAGGCCAGTAGCTTTGTCACTTTGTAAAGAAACATTACGCGCCTGCGCACATAAGCATTCTTCCACAGAGCGGTGAATACAAACAAAGAAGATGGCGAAAACATTGAGCAATTTTGTCTGGACGGACGATGAGGTTGCTTTATTACTACAGTTACTTTGCTGGAGAAGCGTCAATAAACTCAAAATCTTGAGCAGCACAAACACAGTCCTGTAGTCCACCATTGTAGTTTTGAATGTCTCATGTGTTGTTTTGAAGTACTCGAGTGCATGCCTATAGACTGAACATGTAATACACCTGCGCATGACGTCATCGTTTTCACAAATTCACGTTTTTGTATGTTTACACGGAGACGATACCTGCATCATTTTCAAAAACTTGCACTTTGAAACCCGTTTACAAAAGTTTGCGTTTTCAGGCCCCAAAATGCCATTGTCGTGTAAACGAACAGCCAAAATGCTTTTCCGTTTTTAGTTGAAAACTTTGTCGTGTAAACGGCCCCATAATCATTAAAGGAATAGTTCACCCAAAAATGAAAATTCTCTCACCATTTACTCACCCTTATGCCATCCCAGATGTGTAGGACTTTCTTCTGCAGAACACAAATAAAGATTTTTAGAAGAATATCTCAGATCAATAGGTCAATACAATGCAAGTGAATGATGTCCAAAACTTTGAAGCACCAAAAAGCAAATAAAGGCAGCATAAAAGTAATCCAAAGGCCTCCAGTGGCTTAATCCATGTCTTCTGAAGTGATCCAATTGGTTTTGGGTTAGATCAGACCAAAATGTAACTCCTTTTTCACTGTACATCTTATCATTGCAGTGTCTAGGCACGATCATGATTTCAAGCTCGATTATACTTCCTAGCAATTTACACATGCACAGAGCACTAGATGGTGCTAGAAAGCTCGAGCTTGAAATCATGATCACCAAGGAGACTGCTGATGTCAAGATTTATAGTGAAAAAGGAGTTCTCTGATTGTTCAAACACAACACTGATTAGATCGCTTTAGAAGACGTGGAGTCTTATGGATTACTTGTATGCTGACTTTATGTGCTTTTTGGAGCTTCAAAGATTTGGCACCTATTCACTTGCATTGTATGGACCTACAGAGCTGAGATATTCTTCTAAAAATCTTTATTTGTGTTCTGCAGAAGAAAGAAAGTCATACACATCTGGGATGGCATGAGGGTGAATACACGATGAGAGAATTTTCATTTTTGGGTGAACTATCCCTTTAAGCGCTCCCTTAAACTTTACTAGCTTGTTGTTTGGGTTCCCAGAAACCCCAGTGGCATATATTACTTTCCCTTCAAATTTTTACAATCTGACAACATTAAAACCAAATACAGACATTATTGAAGCTCTAATCCTTTGTTTTAAAGTAGGCGTGTACTTAAAAAAAAAAAAAAAAATATGAACCAATATGAACACAGCAAGAATACTTAGTGACAATAAAACCAACCCAAATTGACAGCTGACAGGAATGCATTGCAACAATCTATACACCAATCAGAATTTTTGCATTTAAATGTTCACTACATTTTTAAACATGTTTTAAACCAACAACAGAAGTAATGTAACATTTTTCATGGAGGACTTCTAAAAGGCGTTACTATGTTGGAATCTTGTTTATAATCCCTACTCTAAAGATTAGGAAAGATCATTAAAGGGATCATGTTGTTCCAAACCTGTATGATCTTCTTTCTTCCATGTAGCTTTAAAGGTAATTTAAGCAGAATATTAGAGACTGACAGCCTCCATCTCCATTCACTTTCATTGCATCTTTTTCCATTCAATAAGTGAGAATGGTGACTGAGGCTGTCATTCTTTGCCTAATATCACCTTATGTATTCCAGGACAGAAAAAAAGTCATACAGGTTTGGGACAACATGAGGGTGAAGTAAATTAATTTGCAGAAATCTCATCTTTAGGTGAACTATCCCTTAAAGTATCAGCATGTTTTGTGAACAAATAAAAGGGTCTCTCAGACCCCCACACAGTACATACTGAAACAAAACTGCAAATCCTGCAATCTGGGCACAACAGGCCCAAGTGGATCATTGTAAATGGATAATGAACTCTGTGAACTCTATTGTCTTCTGTCCAATTCAATAAAAGGCATGTCTGATATAACCATCACTAAGGGAACAGAAAATACAAACACATGCAAAGTGTCTCGGTGCGACAGAACAAGCATATGCAAAAATATCCGATGACGAGAGGTTAAGCACCTGTAACAGCTGATCCAAAATGACTATACACTTACATTGTTTCTGCAGGTGTTTCAAGTCATTATTAATCGGCGCCGCGGAAACCTGCAGGTAAAAAAAAACCAAACAAGCATATTATAATGAGTAAAGCCATTACTAAACCTGAACTTGTTTTGCGTGTGTCTGTTTAGGTTTTATTGAACTCTGCTCATGTAAACTAAAACAGGAACAGCGGCTCTCACGTTACGGCATTGTTCAGGCATCCGTCTGCGGTCACGCGCACTGATTAGATATTATTCAAATCTGAAAGTCAAATTATGACATCATCTATATTTTGAGCTATTAAAAGTATATTTGTTGTTAGTTATAGTACAGTCACCTAATTTTACACCGTAGGTATATAATAAAGTTTTTTTTGTAGTTATAAGGTAAAAATGTATATGAATATGAATACTCTAAAATTCATAGATGTGATACAATGTTTTATGTATATTTATATTTGACATACAGTTTGGACATACTATTTTTACTATTTTAAGCACAATTTTCTGTATATGGGACTACAGAACTAATTTCAAGCATTTAAGCCTTTAGATTTAAATGTTTTAATGATCATGAGAAATGAAAATTCAGTCAGTTGTATCCACACTTTATACTTTAATATATACTGTTTAAAGAAATGTCATATGCCATATCTTTTATCTGAGCTATCCATTAATCTCATAAATGAACACACAAGTCATCATGTTTCTAGTTCTTTATTAAATGGATTCACATGTTCACAAATAAGTACAAAGCATATCAAGATTCAAGAAATACATTTATTTGAATTGAACATTGATGGAGCAACATCATTTGTGTGAAAAGAAATAACAACAGAAGGTTATTTTGAATAAAATTATATTTACATTTTTTTTTTTTTTTTTAAAGTGCAGAGGGGGGCTTTTATTCCACACCTGTGGTAAAAGGCTCAATCACTTGGGGTAAAAGGCCCCCAGGGAGATTATATTGATATAGTGTAGATACCAGGACAATAGTTATAGGGCACTATTGGGGCCGTAACCACAATATGCACTGAGGTATGACCAGATTGGCCAGATATGGCCAGATTGTCACCCCCAATAATTTATATCCTTGTTGCTGTTCTGCTGCAGTCCATTATGCATTGCTGTTTAATTATCATTAAGTTGTTGCAGGAATAACATAATGGTTTAAAAAAAGTTTCATTTTTTATTGTGCATTTTTTATTTTTAGGTTGTGGCAAGGACAGTGTCATATACTTTTAATGCAAATATTATTAGGTAATAATTTAAAATCAGTTTAAGATTTTCTAAATAATTTCTTTGTCTTTAATTCATTCTGGATTTTGTAAATCATCTCCTAAGAGTCTTCTTTTAAAAGAGACCATTTTATTTTGAGGATGAGCTGCCAGCTAAAGGAGTAGTTCACCTAAAAATGGGAAATGTACTTTTACTCACTCATTTACTCACCCTTGTGTTGTTCAAAACCCACATGCTGATATGTGAGTTTATATTGAGCAGGAGCTGTCAAGCTTCAAAAAGGACAAATTCTATAAAGTACTGTTAAAGTAATTAAAGTTATTATCACCCCAGATACTATCCTTTCACATATTGGACAGTTATTTAATTTTTTTTTTATATAACCATGAACAAAATTGAAAATGACAAATAAGGATTTTATCTCAAAATAAAAGTGATAATTCCAAAATAATCATTAGCTAAATTTGCAACATTTTAAAAATGATTAAATATTAGTTTAAATTGCCTCAAAATCAAACTTTAGATATTACATTCAATGATCTCATGGATCAGGAAGATTTTTCAGTGTATAGTGGTGTTTAGGAAAGTCCTGTGGTAGTTTTTAATGCTATTTCGTGTTTGGGGAGAAAATAAAATCAAAGGAGCCTTTTAGCCCAGGGGGCTGTAAGGCTAGGTGCCAAGAGAACTGTAACCCAGCACATGCCCACATGGAACAACGAAAGGCTTCCGGGGAAAACAACGCTCAAACTCTCTCACAAATAGGATCTGCACCTGAGAAAACAAAGGCATCACTGTGTGAAAAACCCAGCTTACCCCCACAAACTCCAGCTGTTCTCTCTCCCCCTTGTCTCCCCCACAAGGTCCACACACACACACACACACACACACACACACACACACAGAGGCAAGATGTATATGTGAAAATGTAACAAACAAATACCATATAAACAAAGAATGCAACTCTATGTGTTTGATATCATTTAAAAGGTCTCTGTGCGACTGGTATAATGGTCTCTTTCCCATGTTGGTGATGGTGGTGACAAAGTTATAAGGTCTTTGCCAAATACTGCATTATTCTGGAGCTCCATCCCCCTCCTTGACCTACAATTTAAATGATATCCTGTATGTTAATAAGGTTAAATCCCAGGAAGTCAAGAACCCATTCACCCCCAAATTCTCATTGTTCAAAGGATAATACCATTTGGAACACAATGTTTATTCTGTCTGGGTATTTAAGGAAAGTTGGCAAGAAGCTTGGGGAGTCTGTATTCAGATCACCCATACTGTTGCTGTATGTAGTTTCTATTTGCCAAGTATGTTCCTCTGACTTATATCTTATTTTAAGGAATGTTTGTTTATTCTGGTCATATGTGAAATTGGGATTGATTGAATTCTTGTAACAATGTTTTATATCCTACCTGGCAAATAAATTGTTATTATTTGATTTATTCTGAATTTCTCTGGAATCATTGTAAGAAACCACCCAGGACAACCAGGTAGGATAAACCACCTAGGACAACCAGGTAGGATTTGAATTTCATTAGACCAGGGTAGACCATACTGGAGCTTTAATATAGGAGAAACCACCCAGGACAACCGGGTAGGAGAAAGCCATATAAAGACTCTCAGTCAATGCTCACCGCCCGTCTTAGCAAGTTGTAGGTACGTGACTAAGCGGTAATAGAAAAAATGGCTTGTCTCATAACCAGACAATATTAGTTAACCCTACAACCGCTGACTAATAACGGAACTGGCTATCTTTTCGAGAGGTTTACGTAATTTAATAACGGCCGGTGTAAGACTCCAAAGATCAAAAGTACAATGAATAGAAGAAGATTCAATAACTTAAAAAGATCAAATTAAAAGAATGATCAGAAGTTAATTAGAACTGTAATCTAAATTAGAGGTCAACTTAAATTGGAGTCAGATTAATATAAAATTGGAGTCAGATAAAATTAATAACAGAATCAATTTGTAAAGTGTAAATTAACAGTAATTGCTTTACTTCAGCGCTCAGAAAAGACAGAACAACACAGAGACCTTCAAAGGGCCATTTATTGAAGTTCCACACCGGAAAGAATAGGTTGTGACCCATTTACAAAGTGGTGACCATCCTCCGTGATCTCCAGAGAGCGAGTGACGTCTTTTCAGCACGACATTCAGTTCCATTCCACACAGGACATGAGGTTTGAGCTTCTACTTCTCTGTCTCCAGCTGCTGTGGTAAGTCCATTCTTTTTGCCTTTTAGAAGTGTTGAGGGAAAGCAAAGACGCACCCCATATAGACACATTTATAGAACGGATCGGAATACCCACTGTTAGACCGGAGACCGAAAATATCCGGTGGGGCTAAAGAAATGAGACAAAACCACATGTGTATCAGGGAAGTGGTTGTGGCAGTAAACGAGGAACGAAATCTCTTGCTCTGCAAATTAATGATCTCTTTGTTCGCCCAAGCGACAAGAGATCAAACTTAAACTGGAGATAGCATCATCCAAAATGTTATTCTGGTATTCAAGGGAGGATTGCAATTGGAACTTTAATTATAAAATCAATGAACACCGTCGCTATTGTTTATTTACTTTGCTACAACGAACTCGCAACATTTCAAAAGAATGAGCAGGTAGCAACTGTAAACAACTAAAAAGTAGCGATTGAGATGTAAACATTGCAAGTCGATGTGTTTGCAGTGGAAGGGTGATTAAAATACTCAAAGTTCCCCAGCAGAACTGGAGCCTATATTGCTCACAACAGACTGTGCAGGCTCAACTGCAAGAACAGCTTAAGGTGCTACACACTTCAAACTGCTCTAAAATATCAGCAGTAATTCAGATCTCACCAAAGATGCTCAGTCTAATTTGATCTCCGAAACGAAATTTGCATTAGATATTGTAATGGCAGTGGCGTATCCAGGACATTTTTACTGGGGTGGCCAAGATGGGGCACAGACCCAGTGTAGGGTGGCGATACCGGGACAACCTTTATGAATGGCATATGATCAAAATGTGTAAATATCGCATTGCTTTGCTTCAACATCTACACATGTAGAATAAATGAATTCTTAAACTCATGTTAGCATTCACTGAATTGTTTGTACTCAATATCAGACTGTTGTTTTGACATTTGACAGTTTTCTATTCCTGTTCTATTTCAACCTATTACAGTTTCTGGGAATCTCTGGTTATTTTAACATAACATCCATTTTTAAATCCGTAATTGTTTAGGAAAAGTCAGTTACACATTTTTAAGAGCTATTCTCATTGTAGAGAATTAATCTGCGTATAACATCAGGTATATTGTATAATCATAAAAAGATACAAGTACAGGTGATAACGGATTGAGGCGCAATTCAATCAATCATTCAATCAATCATTCATTCATTTATTAGCTATAACTGCACTGTCCAGCAGAAATATTGTTAAATTGGGTACAAATCAGTGTGTGAAATTGGCTACGAGGGCTTATAGGTGTCTGTCTTGAAACCCCAAAATTACAGATTGAGCTCTGAATACAGTAAAAAACAAAACTCTATTTACAGTGTCTACTCAGGTTTATTTTCCACATGTTCTGATAGCTTCAATTACTTTGAATATTACCAAATAAAATAGTTAGTCAAATCATTTGCGGCATTTAAGTGCAATTTAAATTTTGAAGATTTTATTGGTCTGACTGACCAATAATACACATAAAGAGCACATAAATAACTCATGTAAAGATTTAAAGTACAGTCACAGCACAAACCCTTCCATTTCACACACAGGTTAGCCATATATATAACTTTAGCTATTGAACATATACATCTGTAAAACGCTTTACACACCTCCGTCATTAAATCAGAAAACATGGCATTTCATATTTCATGTCAATATAAAGATAACATGCTGAATGTGGTGTAGGGTCTAGCTTACTCTTTAACCTAGCTACTGTAACAATGAAAAAACATTTTCACATTCACATGGAAATTCGGGATAAATTAAACGATAGATTAGATGAACATACCTCTCAAATAACAGCTTTCTTTTTGACCACAAATCGACGTCGTCAACTCATTGGAAGTTGGAGGTAGACGCTAGCTCGTGTCAGCTTCGTGCTTCTGACCGACCGTTATACTCCAGACCTGGCGCCCGCTGCCCGTGACCTGCAGCACCTAAATGGCCACCCGCAGCCTGCCCCTCCCCCCACTGATCAAAGATCAGCTCACACAGCTTCAGTACCACCACTACTATAATGGTCAGAAATATAAAACTGACCCTGGGTCAGTGTGGCTCTAAATCAACAAATTACCTGAGATGTCATCTTTGATTGACAGGTGTTTCTATTGGTTCTTCGTTCTTGTGTTGATGAACATGATGAACTACCGATCAGTTCTGGGGTGGCCACAGGGTGGCCAATGAGATTTCAGGGGTGGCCCAGGCCACCACAGGCCACCCCCTAAAATCACCACTGTGTAATGGTACATGTTTTTGTAAAGCAAAATGCATCTTCTCCCTGATGGCACAAGCCATACAGTATGAGACTAAACCTGAGACTAAAACAGTTTGGCATTGACCATCAGAGGAAAATAAAGAAAGTACCACATGTCTAAATGCAAAGTAATTAAAGGTTCAACATTAACTGTTCTCTCTCTGTGGGTGTTCCCATTTCAGGTTGCAATCTCATGAGGGACAGATGCCAAAAGTTTTCTGATCCCCCTGCATCAAGCCAGGACATCGGATGTGGGAGATGGGTGCGAAGGCAGTCTAAAGGGGCCATTTACACCTCCCAGCACTTCACAAACAAAAATAGCTATACGGCCGGTTTAGCAAAGGAACCAAATTTTGCAACACCAATTGTTCTAGAACAGGTTCCTCCCATCTCCCAGACATGAACATACAGAGCACAAAATTTCATCACTACACTCTCATGACATCTTGACCTGGTACAGACAGTAAAACTAGCCAGGCTCAAGCACTACACATCATGGAACAAAATAATGGCCAAGATTCCGAAAGTACTAATCCACTGAAGATCTGGCCTGCCTCTCACATACACATATCTCTCACATTTATGACATTACAAACCTGTTTCCATAAAACAGTTATAATTATGGCACACATGACATGCACTATTTACAACTTTCTGACAACGTATTTGAAACAATGTACATGGGACATGTGCATGGCTACAGTCACACATCGCTGATTTAATTACTAATTGCAAGCAAACTTGCCACCCAAATTTCAACATTTCCACCTACTTATAAATCGAACCAATTGATTGTTGTTGGCATGGTTGCAAACCAGAGGGACCCTGGTTTTCAACACATCACTAATAAGAAGCGGATGATATGAAGTGCAGCCACTTCTATCAATCCACTACACATTTTGAAAATAGACATGTATCATCGATTGGACCTTTAGCCCCGTTGTACACTACATTTAAAATGATATCTAAACCATGGTTTGCTAGATTAGGAGGAATGAAGTGCAAAATTCTGCCTTCAGTAAAACATCAAAGCACATAATTTATGTTGCTGCCTAGTGAAGAACAAATCCTGATTATATTCCCAAACCTTATGCTTTTTCATAGGTGTGCACAGACACCACATCCCCAAAGGTGAGTGTCTAAAAAGGGAATTTGAAATCAGCAAACAATACAGTGCAAGTCATCAGTGTCAATATCACTCAATATAATCAATAAGTCAATATAATTAAAGTTGGAGTTTATAGGTCAAATAAGATTGCTTTTACTAGGAATATGTCTTACTGAACAGCTCACAGCATTAAACACAACTCAACACAGGGAGACCGGGGCTAGTTATCACACTTTTTTTGTTTTTGAAAGTCAATTTTTGTATAGGCACATGCTTTGAAGACTACTAAAAAGCTTTAGAAAATTTCCACCATTTTTGCCCAGTAAAAAAAAAAAAAAAAAGAACACAAGTTGACCATTTGTCGCACTATATGGGGTAAGTTGTCACAATGTAATCTGCCATTTAACATCCCATTATAAGGTTTATTAACAACATTTTTACAGTAAAACAGTTCATAAAACAGCAAAAATGTAAAACATTTCATACCATTGTTTTTAAAAACAAATATCTAAAAAAAAAAGTGTACAATTATGACAGTTGCCACAATGAAATGTGATTCATAACCATAATAGACTAGCAAAAAACAAACAAACAAACAGCACATTATTGTGCATGCGTCTCAGCAAAACACCTTCAGACAAAACCTTTGTGGTGCATGCAACAAGAATTCATTGCTGTCAATGTTACAGTTCATAAACAATGTTTTAAAAGATTTTTCAAGCTTACTTTGCAGTGTCTGTCATCTACAGTGACCTCATCAAACTCCTCACCCAGTGTGAATGAGAGCTCTGTATTCTTTGATGTACTCTGTGATTTTACCAGACCTTTGTCTCCCTCTTTCAAGATGATGAGGGTCGGTTTAGTCACATTTGCAACTTGTCTTGTTGCAAACCCAACACCTTTGAAAGAATCACATGCATTAAAACCTGCTCAATGAATACACTTACCATGCATATGTAAATTAAACCATAATAAAACAAAATCAAAAAATATTAGTAGTAGTAGTAGTAGTAGTAGTATTGCTGATAAAAATACAAAACAATACTATAATTATTATTGATCAAACTTACCTACAGCTTTCAGGTACTCATCAAAGTTCTCACTCCCAACCATTTTCCACGTGCCACAGAATGCATCTACAATTTTCAAATAATTACGTTTTTCTGATCAGCAAGTAAACACTAAACATTTTTATTATTACTCTGTAGAAAATGCAGCTGCAAATGATCTTAAATAGTTTTTTTTTGTTTTAGTTTTTATTCAACTGCATTAAACTAATAAACCCCAGTGGGAGGAGTCAGTGTTCTTAGTGGCTATTTGTAAAAGCTAAAAAAAATTGATTGGCTGTTGGATTTGTAAAACCTGTTTGTTGACAAATTGTTAACATAAAAACATTTTATAGTTATAAATTATGGGTGATTCTGCCCCTCACTTACTTAAAATATAATTAAAAAAAATGCTTCTATAAACGATGTTTCATTTATGTTAAAACATTTATCTAAATTTGAAAAAAATATATATGTGATCATGGCCGGGATAAACTTTTAATTGAATTTTGGTATAATGTGTGATGGTGTGAATTTTTTTCAATTGTTTGTTTGCTTTAATATACAAAGTCCCATCATAATGAAAAAATTAATATAGGTTATTATTATAAATGTATTATTATTATTATATTAAAACCATGCATTATATATTAATATATAGTAATATTTAAAATGCATATTAATAAATAAAACAATAAATAAAACATATTTACATGCATATATGTAATGTATAAATATATGTAATATGTGTATAGTGTATACACTAGTTTATAAACCTGCCAAGAAATGATAGTATCACCTTTTACACAATTAAAAATCTAGTGCAATATGCAAACATTTTTGTGCCCTAACATTAAAAAAAAAAAAAAAAAAAAAAAAAAGGGAAACCTTTAGTGCCCTCTGCTGGTTAAAGAAATAAAAAACTTCTTCAAAAACAAAGCACAGGATTTAATTTTATTATTATAATGTTTTTTTTTTTTTTTTAAATAGCATAACAGAATTTATATATAGTTTACAACAGACAACATGACAAGGGATTTATGGGTAGGTAAAAAAAAAAAAAAAAGAAAATGTTATACTTCATTTAATCACAGCATGAGGGCTTTCAAGATGAAACAGGAGGAACGACACGTCTCCACAATCGTATTTTCCTTTGCCATCAACAACAGCAAGGAAATATCCGAGACAAGCACTTAGGATGATGTCAGAATGAAATGAGCACAGATGTTTTCAGCAATACACCAGATGACTAACAATCCGATTTCTGCTCACATTGAACAGTTACACACAATGGAAAGCTTTTAAACAAAACTAGCAAATATAATGTACTATTCTGTATTTACAAGAAGAAAATTTCATAATTCATGTCATTTATCACTGTTTCATATCTCGCTAGAATGTTAACTATGCGTATCTTCTTTACATTAAAAAACACAAGATGCGGTGTCATTCAAGGACAGACAAATATAGAGATAGAAAACATTACTAACATCACCAAACGGAATGTATTTACTTTTTGTGCAAAAAGAGATGTTTTTGCCACTACATGTCAACATTCAGAGAAAATGCTATTGTGGAAAGTCTTTAAACAAATCAAAATATTCCTTTTTAAAGTGGGAAAGCAGGTCACACAAAACAGCCGGCCATAAAGAAAACCAACAGTCTTTGGGAAAAAGTCAAATTTAACAAAGTCATGAAGGTATGAAATGAACAATTTGCTGCTATATGAAAAACATAACTTCAAATTAATCCTCGAATGAGTTGTTTCTCGCTGGCCCACATCTGAATGCCAATCATGGGTGGTCTTGTGTTGCATAGCACAGAGTGTTACAGTTGTTTGGTCAATGGGGCAAAAGTAGAGGCAGGTCATATGTGAGTCTCTCATGAGGTCAGATCACTGCTGTTCTGTGTTGAGTTATGAGCCCTCTGTTTTCTCCTCCCCCTCTGTAGTCTGTTTATGAGGGTCAGCTGAGGATGAACTCTCTCCCTCCTGTTCGCCATCATCTGTTTAGAAAATAATAATACTCAATTTTAGATATATTCTACATTTACATATGGGTAAAGTAAAGATACATTTTAAATGAGAGGAAGACCTCAGACCTTGAATTAGTTGCACTAACATTCCATGTAAAATAAAATAAAAATTCTATGTTGTGGGACAATTATAAGAAGGACCATTAGAGGGCAGAAGAAGCAGTTATTCAACAGGACATCCTTCCACTAAACAACAGCATTCAGCCTAGATGTAGAATCTAAACAGGCTGTTTAAAGTGATAGCTGACCCAAAAATGAACATGTTCACGCTGCTGTCTTCCATACAATGAAAGTGAAAGGTGACCAGGGTCTGCTAAGCTCCAAAAAAGACAAAAAAGCACCATAGCAATACCATTGTCATTGTCCGTATGACTCATTTGTGCTATCAGGTAGCTTATTTTAAAATGTGCCAAGTCTGCATCAAAACCAATGATATTTGGCATCATCATCGACACTAAACCTGGTTTGACACCTGGTTTTGTTTTAATGTATGTGTACACAAATTAGATTTGAAAGACTATCAGCGAATAATACAATTAATAGTATGGACAACATTTATTGTGCTTTTTTGTCATTTTTGGAGCTTGACAGGCTCGTTCCCTGTCACTGTCATTGTATGGAAGAGAGCGGTGTGCACATTCTGCTAAACATCTTTTGTTTTCGACAAAAGAAAGAAAATAATTTGTGTTTGGAATGACACGAGGGTGAGTAACAGATGCCAGTTTTCATTTTTGGGTGAACTATCCCTTTAAGAAAATGACTTAGAAATGTACAGTAGAAGCCTGTTTATTATTTACAACTTTATAAATAATGTATCATATGGTATAGGGTGTATAGTACATTACATCACTTTTCTCAGAACTGCAAAGATTCTACACAGCCTTCACAAACTGCTCATGGAACATAATTTGCAATGATCACATGTGACCGCTTTGAGGCTTATGGGCAACCCAGAGGAGATCAAAAGTGTATGACTGCAGGCAATTTTAAAGATGCACTGGAAATTTTGGTCATTATCTAATCCTCCAGTGAAGAATTTTAAATGGATATTTATCAGTAGCCTGTGGTTTGAATCAAGGTCATTGGCTGGAGGTTAAATAACTAATCTAATTTTTTATTTTTTATTTTTTAAGATTGTTTAATTATTGATATCTTAGACATATAGCAATATTTGTCTTTGAAAATCACAGATACAGCTACCATAGAAATAAAGACTAAGGTGTGACTACTTTCTAAAAGCATTTGGTAGCAGTTTAACTTACAGTACAGCCCCTGATGACAGCTCCATCACAAAAAAGCACTTAAGCATTTGATGAAAGTGTATTTATGATGACAGAGTGCTATTTTCTACAGGGGGAAAGTGCCTTTTAAGAGAGATGCTTTGTCAATCACAGGTACACTTCAGCGAGTCACTGAAACTCAGAACTAGTAACATGTAAATGTTAACATTAGACTGATGTAAAACTGATTACCATCCAGGCAAAGTCTACTATACTTTAAGTGCCTTCAAATAAACCACGAATATGTTTCACAGATATGATGCCACTAACCTGGAAAACATGGGCAAATCCAACTTCATAATTGTCAGATTCTAAACTTGACATTTACAGCAGGACTGGTGCACCCTGACCACCAGAAGTGGCCTAACACCAGTCAATCAGATTGCAACCGTCGATTTTATAGCTAGTCTTACCATTTTTGTGTGCAATACACATCAGACGGTTAGTGAACAGACTGTGGGAATGTCGTATGAGGCTGTGACTAAGTCTATTCTAAAAAATTAAAAGTACTCATAGGGAACTAACAGGCATATAACACGATGAACAAAAGATGTTGGCCAGGATATGACATACAGTACCTGCTACTGAAAGCTCAGCTAGTTTATCAGGCAGGTCGGCGGCTCCAGGACCAGCCGTGGAACCTAGAATGTCTGGCAATGCATTCCGTCGGCCAGTCCTGCCCGTGGCTGCAAAGTCAGAGACAACAGGTTCCACATCAGTCATCTCTGGTGGTCTTCATAGCATCATCTGAAAGACATGGAGACACAATGCATTCATTCATTTATTGATGTTATATAGGGCTTGTAATGGGGTATTATTTTAGCAGCTCATAAGCAGTGCTACTCTATTTGTAGATTTCATTCAGTTAGTTTCAGTATCCTTATCTTCTTATCTTCTGCAGGGCTAATAAAAATAGAATAAACATCCTAACTGGCTGGGTCACTTTGAATAATTAAAATCAAACCAGTTCATGCTGCCACATACCATAGCAAATTCATGATTTGATATTTACATGTTCTGAAAATAGGAGTTGTGGTTTGCTAAACAATGTCCTGCCATGGGAAAACACCATGGTATAAGGGTGTTGTTGGTGGTTGCTAGGGCATTGTCATGCAATTGTTAAAGGTATATATATATATATATATATATATATATATATATATATATATATATATATATATATATATATATATTAACCTACATTTTACACCATTTCACATTAAAATTATTTTATGAAATCAAGTTCAAAATTTTAAATACACGTTATAAAATATATATTTTTTTTATATTGTATGAAATAAACCACAACCACCTGGATTGTTTTTTTTTTTTTTTTTTTTTCTCTCCTTTTCTCCCCAATTTTGGCATGCCCAATTTCCAATGTGCTCGAAGTCCTCGTGGTGGTGTAGTGACTCGCCTCAATCTGGGTGGCGGAGGACGAATCTCAGTTGCCTCCGCATCTGAGACAGTCAATCTCAGATGCGGAGGTTGTCTTAACACGTGGCTTGTTGAGCGCGTTACCACGGAGACCTAGCACGTGTGGAGGCTCACACTATTCTCTGCGGCAACTACGCACAACTCATGTCCATGCTATTATAAATAGTGCAAAGAACACTGTAGTGAGCTGTTTATTATGAGATTTAACTTTACCTTCCTTTTTTTTTTTTTGAAATCGATAAAATGAGTGTGGAATCGACTCTTGTAATCACATCAATTCCAAAACCAGGAATCGAAATCGATTCCCAAATTTCTGGAATCGAACAGCCCTAGTCAAATGGCAATACCATCATTTAGATATATACCATGGAATGAAATGATGACTACCGTGGTATTAAGATGGTATTTTGGAGAATACCACAGTATTAGCACGGTACACTACAACTCACACACAAACGGCCCTTCACTCATTCCTACCACCACACAATGGATGCTGGAGTGGGTTTAAGGAATCTGGCAAGCATTCCTCCTGAGATATACACTGTGTCAAGGAGGATTGCAAATCGCATTCATTATGCTGACAGTCCAAGATAGTTTTAAAAACACTTGAAAATGCCTTCAGTGAGCAGACACACTTGGTTGGCCTACAGTTACAGTTGAAATCAGAAGTTTATATACACTTAGGTTGAAGTCATTAAAACAATTTTTTTTTACCACTCCACAGATTTAATATTAGCAAACTATAGTTTTGGCAAGTCGTTTAGGACATCTACTTTGTGCATGACATGAGTAATTTTTCCCAACAATTGTTTACAGACAGATTGTTTCACTTTTAATTGACTATATCACAATTCCAGTGGGTCAGAAGTCTACATGTAATAAGGTAACTGTGCCTTTAAGCAGCTTGGGAAATTCCAGAAAATGATGTCAAGCCTTTAGACAATTAGAAAATTAGCTTCTGATAGGAGGTGTACTGAATTGGAGGTGTACCTGTGAATGTATTTTAAGGCCTACCTTCAAACTCAGTGCCTCTTTCCTTGACATCATGAGAAAATCAAAAGAAATCAGCCAAGACCTCAGAAAAAAAGTTGTGGACCTCCACAAGTCAGGTTCATCCTTGGGAGCAAGTTCCAAACACCTGAAGGTACCACGTTCATCTGTACAAACAATAGTACACAAGTATAAACACCATAGGACCACACAGCCATCATACCACTCAGGAAGGAGATGCATTCTGTCTCCTAGAGATTAACGTAATTGGGTGCAAAAAGTGCAAATCAATCCCAGAACATCAGCAAAGGACCTTTTGAAGATGCTGCAGGAAACAGGTAGACAAGTATCTATATCCACAGTAAAATGAGTCCTATATCGACATAACCTGAAAGGCTGCTCAGCAAGGAAGAAGCCACTGCTCCAAAACCGCCATAAAAAAGCCAGACTACAGTTTGCAAGTGCACATGGGGACAGAGATCTTACTTTTTGGAAAAATTTCCTCTGGTCTGATGAAACAAAAATTTAACTGTTTGGCCATAATGACCATAATTATGTTTGCAGGAAAAAGGGTGAGGCTTGCAAGCCGAAGAACACCATCCCAACCGTGAAGCATGGGGGTGGCAGCATTATGTTGTGGGGGTGCTTTGCTCCAGGAGGGATTGGTGCACTTCACAAAATAGATGGCATCATGAGGAAGGAAAATTATGTGGATATATTGAAGCAAAATCTCAAGACTTCAGCCAGGAAGTTAAAGCTTGGTCACAAATGGGTCTTCCAAATGGACAATGACCCCAAGCATACCTCCAAATTTGTGGCAAAATGGCTTAAGGACAACAAAGTCAAGGTATTGGAGTGGCCATCACAAAGCCCTGACCTAAATCCGATAGAAATTTGGTGGGCAGAACTGAAAAAGCATGTGCGAGCAAGGAGGCCTACAAACCTGACTCAGTTACACCAGTTCTGTCTGGAGGAATGGACCAAAATTCCAGCAAATTATTGTGAGAAGCTTGTGGAAGGCGATCCAAAAAGTCTGACCCAAGTTAAACAATTTAAAGGCAATGCTACCAAATATTAGCAAAGTGTATGTAAACTTCTGACCCATTGTGAATGTGATGAAAGAAATAAAAGCTGAAATATATCATTCTCTCTACTATTATTCAGACATTTCACATTCTTAAAATAAAGAAGTGATCCTAACTGACCTATGACAGGGAATGTTTTCTATAATTAAATGTCAGGAATTGTGAAAAAATGAGTTTAAATGTATTTGGTTAAGGTGTATGTAAACTTCTGACTTCAACTGTAACTGGTCTTTAATCTGAGCATTGTTGAATTAGATCTGAATACATGTAGCCCTCAGGGAAAATTCCAATGAGAATGTGGAACCAGATTTGACTAACAAATTGCACTGCCAGCTTAACCAAAAGACCTTTTATACTTCTTATCCTATAAAATACAGATGGCTTTGTTTATCAGATATAAAAATAAAAAAATAAATACAAGAGTCCCAAAACAGTTTCGGCTTGCAGTAATATCTGGGGCAGTTTATCTGCAAGGTTAAACCGGGATGCCAATATCCCGATTCTACAAGCAATGTCCTAATAACTAATCAATATTCTTATAAGTTAAAAAACAGCCATAACATATTTGTTTTGCATATTTGTACAGTAATAGCAGTAAAAGTTTTAGTTTTAGGGTAAGTACATTTTCTCACAATTGACGGTACTTATCTTTTCTCCATGAAATCTATACAGTCTGCCTGACTGAAACTTTTTATTTATATATTATTACAAATTATATGGCTCCACTGTAGCTTAAAGGTGCACTCAGTCATTTTTTCCCAATAAAAATTGTTTACTCCAAAAGAAATTAATTGTAATTTTGAAACATTCGAATAAAATCATGACCACTCTGGTGGGCCTGGGTAGCTCAGCGAGTATTGATACTGACTTCCACCCCTGGAGTCACCAGTTCAAATCCAGGGTGTGCTGAGTGACTCCAGCCAGGTCTCCTAAGCAACCAAATTGGCCCGGTTGCTAGGGAGGGTAGAGTCACACGGGGTAACCTCCTCATGGTGGCTATAAAGTGTGGTTCTCGCTCTCGGTGGGGCATGTGGTGAGTTGTGCATGGATGCCATGGAGAATAGCGTGGGCCTCCACACGTGCTACGTCTCCACGGTAATGCGCTAAACAAGCCCTGTGATAAAATGTGTGGATTGACGGTCTCAGACACGGAGGCAACTGAGATTCGTCATCCGCCACCCAGATTGAGGCGAGTTACTACGCCACCATGAGGACTTAGAGCGCATTGAGAATTGGGCATTTCAAATTGGGGAGAAAAGAGGAGAAAAAAAAAAAAGAGAAAGCACACACATTTCAACATAGTCCAGAGGCTCCAAGAGGTCCCAATTCGGAACTGTAGCCAGGCGAGGGGGATTTAGATGCCCCGCCCCTTAAGGAATTTTATGATTAAATAATGTTTGCTATAAAGGCGCCGGCTTCAGGTGCGTGATACGCAGATATAGTCCTTTTTCCCCTCGGTGCGGGTCTTGCGCTAAGGCGGCTGCCTTCGTTTGGGCCACGGCTTGCGTGGCTTTACCGGCGGCTTGCGTCAACATTTGGTGGCACTGAGGCAGCAGGCGTGGGAGTTTAGCCGGGCACTGGCCCAAGACAGAGTGGGAGCGAACCAGTTGTGATGAAATGTCTCATAGCCTGTGAGTGTTGCCGAGTCGTGATGTAGCGCACAGCAAATCTATCCACAGAGGGCCAGCTGGAGACACCGGAGTCTCAAATACAGCAGCCTTTTCCGTGTCAAGCATTTCCGTGAGGGTTAGCTACATGTGATGATCCAAAACCACCAGGTTGCTCATTTACTTGCCAATGGCCTGTGCAGCGAATTTCATGGTTCGCAGCACTATGTCTGTAGTGGTGCGGAGCTCTTTGAACATCTCTGGATCGTAGCCTTGCTCGTCCATTTGCTTGAGGAGCTTAGCTTGGAAAACTTGGAGCACAGCCATTGTGTGGAGTGCTGAACCAGCTTGGCCCGCTGCTGAGTATGCTTTTCCAGTCAGTGTGGATGTCAGTCGACATGGCTCGGAAGGATGAATGGGGTGTGATTTTCATACCCTGCTACTCGCTGGGCAGAGATGTGCCGCTACCACCTCCTCTCAAGGGGGTGGTTGAGAATAACCTTTGTCTTCCCCATGGTCCACTTTAGTGAGGAGAGTGGAATCGCTGAACGAGTTAGCTGAATAGGGCGCACGCCAGGATTTTGTCAGTTTGTTATGAACTTCTGGGAAGAGCGGGGCAGATCTGCGGAACGCAGTCGCTTGACAGCATCTTGATGCAAGAACCATTCGTCAAGCGATATTTTTCAAGGTTGCTCTGGAGGAGACCACTCGAGACTGAGCTCTTCGACAGCCCTTGAAAGGACATGAAGCATCTCCTTGTCAGTGGCGCTACTCGCCCTCTCTGGGGGAAGGGGTGGCAATGTCCCCATTGACCACTCGCCAGATGCAGCAAGAGACATAACATCATCATCCCCAGCATCAGAACCACCGAACGTGACGAGGTTTTGTGCTCCTGCAGAGGGCCAAAGCTTATCACACACATACTGTATCGGCATAGACGCAGTATAAGGAGATTGAGGGGCTCACGGGGTGTGTGCCGGTACGAGGTCCGCCGCAAATTCATCCTGCTCGAACTCGCGGCCTCGCCGTGCCTCCTCGTGTGATCCCTTGGGAGTCACAGAAGAGGCGGGTGGGAGGGCGCGAGCAGCTGAATCGTCCCTCAGAATGATGGCAATTCGCGAGCAAAGTGTCTGGAGACTCATGCCCTTACAGTTAAGACAGTCTGTCTCTATAAGAGCTGTCTCTGTGTGGGCGCGGCCCAGACAGTGAACGCAGCTCTCATGCTGATCTGACAGCGGGATGTGTCCCTCGCATAAGGAACACTTACGGAATGACATCTTTAAAAAGACGCGAACACATAAGTGGCTCTTATATATATATATATATATATATATATATATATATATATATATATATATATATATATATATACACACACACAATATCAACAATAGCTTATAAGGATGCAAAACTCCTGCCGCAGCACTGCAGGGAATCAGGATACTGAAGCGGCCCATTCACCAGCAAAGCGTCAAGCGGCGAGGTGGAGTATTGTTCACCAGAACACTGCAGGGGAGCGGAGAGTCTTCTCGTTGCCATGAAGATTCCACCCACTGACTCGTGTATGTTGATGGCGAAGTAGTAGAAGGCTTCTAGATGAGAGATGAATCGCTGTCTTGAAGAAAATGGTGTTTGCGGGAACGCTTTTATACCGGTCAGCTGCATAGCCAATACTGGTGTTATTGTAGAAAGGTTTCAACTAGGTCGTGTAGAAGGACACTCCCCATAGTGTCAGCTTAGTGATGTAATGTCAAGTGTTCTGAATCGTAAGGGAACTATTGATTTTGAATTATGCTGCATCCACACCACTAGATATCACTGTAAGTACAAGATGAGATGAACAAAAAGTTTCTAAGTGCACCTTTTATCGTAACATTTTTCCATCAATTTCTAACCCCGCATCAATGATGGTACATTTAATAGAATCAAAACATCACATTTTCTAATGAGATCTTTTCAGCACTTTACAGAGTCAATCTGACCAATAGAGGGCCTGCACATCATCAATGCTAATATAGTTTGCAGGTTTCCCAATGTATTTGATGATGGATTTTGGTATGCATTTGACATTCTGTATCTGTATTTGATATTCTATAAACCTGTCATGGACTATAATGGCCATTTTGTCAGTGAATGTGTGTCTAGACCATTTCAAATACTCAAAAGATTGCCTGTCCATTTGAATTGCTGAAACAGTTTGCACCCTTAAACTCTATGCTGCCATGATGTAACATCCATTTGCCAAACAAATGTAACATCAATCAGACAGTATCTTTATAGCTTAATTTTTCCATCTGCTCTATCACATTATCTGAGTATATAGATACCAGAAGAGAAGAAAAAATAGATTGCTTCTTCAAAATTTTGTTCACCGTTTTCATTCTTCACATTACTGAATGTAGCCCCTTAAACAGGGACTGACCACTTCTAATATATATTTCTGAAGTATTATTTAATAACACTAAGAAATCAGATATAATCTTACTAAAGTCAATTTTTAGTACACAGTGGCCCCAAAAATATTTGGACACTTAGACTCTCTTATGGGAAACTGACTTCAAACATACACTAAAAATGAGTTGTTTAGTTCTGAGAAAAGGACCAACATCTTTTATTTGCAGATGCCACATGGCTTGATAATTTCTTATCTAATGAAATTAAGCTTATAAATTGTTTAGCATCTTAAGTTTCCATATACAATTTGGGGATACTGTATATACAAAATAGATTACTTGAGAGATGCTAAATGAATGACTCTCGTGCCTTTGGGTCAGTAGTCGTTAAAGCCTTAGCTGGTATTAAGGAAGATAACATCCTGTAACATCCTTACAAATATAACAGGTCTCCTCTGTGGATCTTTGTTCAGCTCTTGATAGAGGTACAGTTTGTGGGACACCAAATCATCAGAGACATCTGCTACCCTTGCAGTTCAATGTTACTGTACAACACAGAATACTGAAAGCAGTGACATTTAATAGAGCATGAAGAAATGTACTAAATTAAATAAAATAAATAAAATTGATTTATAGTCAACATGAAACTTTATATTGCAACATTTAAGACCAGCCCTACATTTGATTCTAGTTGAATTTTACAGGAAGGCTGTTTCACTTACAGAGACATCACATTGTGAAATAAAAATAGGTTGCAACTGCCATTTCATGTTGACTTTATGTACAGAATTATACTGTACAATAGCAGCCTTATCTACTTTAAGGGCCATATGCTCTACTGCAGAACTCCTGGAATAGAAGTGCTAATGCAAACATGCAAAAAAACATAAATTAGAATTTTTGTATGTATGTGTGTATGGGTATAATTTTATTCCTGATTCATTATAGCATACTGATGACTAAATAGATGGTGGCCTATCATACCTAGGTGCACCAGAGGAGGGAGGAATAGCACTAGCTGGATTAAGAGATTAAGAGCCACCCCCTTGTGATTTTTAGACTTCTATTAATGTAATAGTTCACCCGAGAATGATAGTTCTCTCATTATTTACTCACCCTTATGTCATCTCAAACACATAACAATGATATTTTAATGAATATATATTTTAAGATATTTTAGTTAATTTGAATGAATATATGATGTCTGTTTGTCCATACAATGCAAGTGAATGGTGACCAAATTTTCAAGCAACAAAAAGGACATAAAGGCATAAAGGTAATCCATAAGACTATAGTGATTTGATCCATGTATTTTCAAGTGATCCAAACGATTTTGCGTGAGAACAGAAAACTATAACATATTTTTCACTATAAATTACAATATTAGCAGTCTCCTTGGCGATCATGATTTCAAGCTTGATTACACTTCCTAAGTTCTTAGCGCCATCAAGCACTAGGAAGTGTAATCAAGCTTGAAATCATGATCATGCCTAGAGACTGCAATGGCAAAGCCTACAGTGAATGAATTATATTGTGGTCTGTTCTCACCCAAAACCAATTAGATTGCTTCAGTAAACATGGGTTAAACTACTGGAGTCTTATGGATTTACCTTTATGCTACCTTTATTTCCTTTTTGGAGCTTGAAAATTTGGTCACCATTCACTTGCATTGTATGGACAAACAAACACCATGTCTCCATTCAATATCTCCATTTAAGTTCCAAGGAAAAAAGTCATAAGAGTTTGAGACGTCATAAGGGTGAGGAAATGTTGAGAGAACTACTGTATCATTTTTGGGTGAACTTCTCTTTTAATGGCCTCACATTGTCACCTGTGGCACTACATTACAAAGGCTGCTCATGTGTAAGGAAGCTCTGCACAATGGTCAGTGATGAGACACTTAGTAATCCTCTCACTGGGAATGACACCCCTCGGCTCTGGTTCCTCACAGATGGTGCCAGCTGGCTGGTCCGACCACCGCTGAAAGAGACTACCATAAGATAACACAGCAGCATGCTGCTGATGGGTTTTGGTAGCGATATGTGCATGCGGAGTTGCAGCATTCTCAATGGTTGGATGAGCACTGAAAATTAAAGGAATAGTTCCCCCAAAAATGTAATTTCTTTTATAATTTACTCAACCTCATACCATCCCAAATGTGTATGACTGTCTTTCTTCAGCATAACACAAATGAAGATTTTTAGAAGAATATTTAAGCTCTGTAGGTTCATACAATGCAAATGAATGGGTGCCAATATATATATATATATATAGCCATCATACAAATAATACATACAATTCCAGTGGTCAAATTAATGTCTTTTTAAGCGAAATGCTGTGTGTGTAAGAAAAAGATCAATATTCAAAATGTTTTTTTACAAAAAATTCACAAGGGTCGAGGTCAAGCGTGTTGGCAGGTTCACGCGAGAACTGGCACGTAAAATACGGAAATAGAACCCTCAAGGTTGTTATCGGGGGCGGGAGGTTAGAGGGCTCAGGTTGTGTGCGCTTAGTGTTGGCGGGGAGGGGGTGTGTGCATTTAGCGTTGCTGGGGGGGTTATGCGCTTAGCGGTCTTGTGATGTAGTGCCGTTTACATTTTTATTAAATCTTACTTTTCAAGAATGAATAACGAGAACGAGAGTAAGTTTCTCAGTGTTAAGGCCCTCTTTTCTGTTGTTGCTTGGTTTGCCCTTAAGCAGTTTGGTAAAAGAAATCACACTGATAAATCAGTTGTCTTGCTGCTGAAAATTAACATTCTGCAGTATGAACCAATATCAATGCATGGTAAGTATGAATCAAACTCACCCAAAATGCTAAATTTCCTGACACTTTCCAAGAATTGTTTTATTATATCCCTTAATGTGTGCACAGACAAATCATATAAAACATAAATACAAATATATGGACACATAGATGAATACAAATACTGTATTAAAACTTAAAAAAAAAAAAAAAATGAAAATGCTCACACTGGCATGAAATACGTCATCTTTTTCTACACTCAAATGAGACTACCCCCAGTTAGTCTCCGCATCGCTGCTCATTTGCATAAAGTTAAACTTTTATCAACTTTATCGAGTTGCTGGACACGCCCACATCACATCGCCAGCAGTCGCTATCGATGATGTCACCACAAAATGGCCATGGGGTAAATGGCAAAAATCTAGATGTGCCTTCATTTTTTACATAAAACCATTTATGACCTTACTCTGATAAAAGAACATTGTTTAAGGCATTTGCATGACCTTACACATCGTCAAGCTTATTAAGGATAATTGGTGTAAGATCGTGTCTGTCAGTGTGAAAGTCTCTTTATTCGTGGCTCTATTCTGAAACAACACCTCTGGCTATTCTAAATCCACTGCACCAACAAGAGGGAAAACAGCAAGATCCAAACAAAGTCAATGACTTGCTGCCGTGCATGAAAATCATCCATACATTAGCTTGTCATCCTCATCTCCTCTTCCTCTCAGACACCCAAGGGTGCTCTCACCCGCACCACACGTTGTGTTGCATAGCACATTTGTGTAGCATTGCTATTAGCATTATCACCTTTGGGAGTAATGAGCAGACCTTCCTTAAAATGGTGGATGTCCCTAAAGCGCAGCTATCCTTATTTTGCGCTTCGCAATAACACGGTGAACCTTGTAATATTCAATTAATTCTTGTCTTTGGCAGGATAATACACAGGGTCCCAAATGTCTTCACTGATCCTGGAAGCTTTCATCTCGACACACAGAGAAATTTGTGTAAACTAAATATTACAAATGCACATCTGATGAATTAAGCACTGATTGTTTAAAAGAAACAGATCGTTCTGCACAAAAGGGTTGCAAAACAACACGTAATTATGTGGTTAATTAGGCTGAACATCTTTAAATATTTCCAGCTTGGTAAATTAAAAATGTTTTTAAAGTTACGCACAATTATAGTGAAGTTACAATGACGTGCAGCACTATACGGTCACATTTCAGCACTGTCACCTGGACAGCAACTTTTAAGTAGCACTTAAAAGCATCCTAGCACATTCATGTTAAGTGCAGTTTTGGGAACACACGTTGTAACGTTTGTAAAATCGCTTGTAGAAAACACTCTTAACCACTAAGATCAATTGTTATTGGGAAACGAGGCCCAATTCGATAAGTTAAGTACTACGGATGCGGACAAGTACTGGAGTTAGGGTTGCCACTTTTGAAGTTTTAAAATAAAGGACACTTAAGCAGGGTTGGGAGGGTAACTTTTGAAACGTATTCCACTACAGATTACAGAATACATGCTGTAAAATGTCATTTGTAATGTATTCCGTTAGATTACTCAAGGTCAGTAACGTATTCTAAATACTTTGGATTACTTCTTCAGCACTGGTAGATTTTTTCACTTGTTTTGACTATAAAAACTCTGCCAGTACAGTAAGACAAAATACACATGTTAAAAATACATTCTCTGAAATACATAAATATCTGTAAAATGGCTAGAAATAGCATTTTAGCCTAGCGGAAAGCTGACAGTTTACACAAGGTTTATTTCTATTTCTTCTGCTCCAAATTTACTTCAAACTTACTTCTCTGTCTGCTCGTATGAATGTAACACATCATAAGAAAGTGTTTCACTGCTGTTCAAATGCACTTTGGATCGCATCATTTATGTATACATTTTTCCATCTGAAAGGACTAAATATTAAATGAAACAAATGACAATAAAATGCAAAGTAATCTCTTCAGTAATCAAAATACATTTTGAATGTAACTGTATTCTAAATACCAATGATTTAAATTGTAACTGTAGTGGAATACAGTTACTTATATTTTGCATTTTAAATACGTTACATGTATTTCGTTACTCCCCAACCCTGCACTTAAATGAGGGTGGGGGGGGAGGGTTACACGGCCCCTAACCACATCCTCCACAGTTTTTGTGACTGCTGCTACTGTATGTGTGTCAACAGTCAAAAAGGCCTTGTCTTGGTGAGAAATGGGAAACTGTGTTGAGTTCTTCCATCCAGATGCAGTAAGAACCAAATATTTAGATACTATATAACCCTAAAAACAAAGAGTAATATACAGATGTACTCGAAGAATTTGCTAACTTTAAGTCACGAGCTAGGACGTTTGTGTTTTTGCCAAACATCTTTATTAAGGCACGATATCATGAACCTAGCAAACTTTGGTAAAGATAGCAACTATTATTTCCTCATAAACACCTATTTCAGTCTATTTACAGCCTGCTAGTTTTTTCTAAACTAACTTAAAGCACCTGATGAATAGGCTATAAAACTGTGTCGAACTACGAAAAGACAAAAGGGACAACATTTTGTTTTTTAAATTGCATTTTAAAGTACATAGTGTTCAAAGCAGGGACTAAAAACATTTTTTCATTTCGGTTCGTTCTGAGCAAAAAGGGTATTTTCCGTTCTGGTTCAGAAGTTTTGCAACCACCTTTCCAAATGGTAACCACTTAGAACAAAATTAAAGAATGGTTAATAACGAATGGACACTTCTCTTATTCTTTAACCCTACTTTAAAGTGAATGGCATCTATGATACATTTATTCTATTTTTTTCCCCTGTCTAAACCTCAGGATTATACCCAACTGCAGCATAAGCTAGCCAGACTTCACTTCAGTCTACTAAGATGGACTTTACAGAGGATAAACTGATGCAAACTCAAAGACATGGGATTCTTCACGAGCCTCTGTCTGAAGCATGGGCTCAGGATGGAGTTCACCAAAATGACCTGGCATAAGCCTACAGCTGGACTACGGTGCTCCTCACTGAAAGATACCTATATCAACTTGGTCAAAGGAGGGACAACACTCTCTTTAAAAAATGAACTACATAGAAAATGAATTAACCACTAACAAAAGCCTTCATCTGCCAAAATCAAAGGACAATGCATCTACATTTCTTCAGTTAATTCGGGATGACTTCAAGGACTGTAACACTAAAACTTATAGTTCATACAAAATAATTTTGTTTAATCATTGACCACTTAGTTTACTAATTTTAACCATAGTTCTAAACATAAATAACTAATATTGGCATTATATTCATTCATTCTTTGTTATTGCATGATTTCATGTACAGCTGCTTTGACACAACGCCTGTTGTGAAATGACAGTACTCTGCGCTAGGGGTGGATGAAATACCAATTGCAGTTTTGCCAGATCTCACAAGAGAAACAAGCAACCTGTTCTGGAAAAATAAGCCCAAAATAAGCCACTTGCCTCACCAAAATAAGCGAAAATAAGCAATAAAATTGTTTCCCGTGTGGTGGATTAATCAGCATAGAAATCAAAACAAGCATACACTTAATTAGAATTATAATAAAGTATAATTTTAATTACAAATCTGCTTCTTTTTTTGTATTTGTATTTTTATTTTTTTATTTTCTCCCCTTTTCTCCCCAGTTTGGAATGCCTATTTTCCCAATGTGCTCCAAGTCCTCGTGGTGGCGTAGTGACTCGCCTCAATCCGGGTGGCGGAGGATGAGTCCCAGTTGCCTCTGCGTCTGAGACCATCAATCAGCGCATCTTATCACGTGGCTTGTTGAGTGCGTTACCGCGGAGACCTAGTGCGTGTGGAGGCTTCACACTATTCTCACTACGCGGCCCACCAAGAGCGAGAACCACATTATAACGACCACGAGGAGGTTAAAACAACGTGACGCTACCCACCCTAGCAACCGGCCAATTAGTTGCTTAGGAAGCCTGACTGGAGTCACTCAGCATGCCCTGGATGCGAACTTGCAACTCGGCAGTATCAAATCTGTTTTAATGCATCATATCTCAAATTAACTCTAAAAATATTGTCCTTGTATCTGGATTAACCATGCATGTACATATAGTAATTATATATAGTTGTTAAAAAGGTCTTCATTCACAGAATGCGACATCCACAACGGGCAATTAGTTAAAGAAATGTGTGATGCAGCAGTTACCTTCAGGATCAAAGCACGTTTCATTTTTTCGGGCAACATGAAGTGGTGTAGTTGAAGAAAATTAACTGGTTATAACTGGTTACCATTTAAAAATAAAATTTTCACTCTGGAACAATTGAAAATCACTTTGTTCCCGTTTTCAGCTACGTTCTGCAGAAACTTTTGTTCGTTTTCGGCTTTCGTTTTCATTCTTTGAACCATCTGTCTCACACAATTTCTGATCTTTGAACATATCTGAGGCTGAGACAAAAGTTAGGACATTTTAGTTTTAGTAATATTTAAAGATTTACAATAAAGATGACACCTCACAGATGTAACATTTAAACTTTTAATATAAAATGTATTATATTCTGATTTTTCCTCAAAGGATGGCCCCATACAGATCCATAAAAGGTTTGGGCTTTCGGGGAAATTAACCTATAAATGGCTTTTTTACATTTGTCTTTCCACATAAAGATGGGATAATAAAATGCTATTTAATAGTGAATAAATAACACGTTCGGCATGTCCTATTAAATAACAAAATTTGCAGTCAAACAGATGTCTAGTCAAACAGGAAATGATGTCATAACAGCACAATGCAAAATTTCTTCTAACCAACATGAAGCTAACCCAGGTGTGAAGTTTGCATACAAAATGTGCTAATTATAAACAGGCATTACTTTCAATGTCAGAACAAACAAGGTTAATCTGTTAATCCATGTACCGCCCAGTAACAAGCTTTTAAATAGCTCTAACAGAAGAACAGGGCTGAAGTTTTTTTTATTTTTATTTTTTTTATTAATTTTTTATGTGTCATTTTCCTGTCTGCACACTTACAGCTAATTTTCATCCTTTGACATTCAATCACTGATTCAATTCACGAAAATATGACATTCCCTCTCAAGGAAAACATTGCAAACAGGATGAATGAAATGGAAAAACATGACTGAAATAAAATATGACCATGTTAAACACATCATGTGCAGTCTCCGTTGACTGTAAAGTCTATTTTCAGGACACTAATATGTATAGGGTATATTGCTTATGATTGCAAACCTGAATGTGACAAATTACAAATAATGAGAAATAAATGCTTTGATGCTGATTTATAATTAGATTTTTGTGATCGAAAATTTTATTTTAAAATGATCGAAATTTTAACTAGATTCTTGTTTACTATTGTACATTATTCAAGTGTGAGCAGATCAAAGCATTTATAATTCAACAAGAGTACTTAGTTTCAAACAAGCATTCAACATGCTTATTTGACTAATGAAGCACCAATTTAATACTACGATTGCTTTTAATACTATGAGTGCATTTTTACTTTCACGTTTAGAGAGTCACTTGAATAAAAGACAATTATAATTATAAACCAATAATTAAAACAAAATGAATTAACACTTATGATGGCTAATGAATTCACACAAACAAAAGCACAATTGACAAGGTCTCTTATTTACTGAATGAAATGCCCTGTATGGGCCCCTTGGGCCTTTTCCCAGGCGAACAGAATGTGAGGGTGGGGAAAACAGGCCTGGACTTTCTGTATTTTCTCCACTCTAAGGACCAAAGACAAGGGCCTGATCTCAGCCTATAAGCGAGCACAGACACTCTGCAGTCTGTTTCCCTTAAAAAGAAAAGCTGCTTTAGTTTAACAACTTATGTTCTGGTACACTGCTC
Source organism: Myxocyprinus asiaticus (assembly GCF_019703515.2). Classification (NCBI taxonomy): domain Eukaryota; kingdom Metazoa; phylum Chordata; class Actinopteri; order Cypriniformes; family Catostomidae; genus Myxocyprinus; species Myxocyprinus asiaticus. The sequence goes on along the minus strand of NC_059368.1, from coordinate 9,374,556 downwards.
ATTTTTTTGTTCCAGTAAAAATATTTTCAAAACAAGACAAATTGACTTGAGCAGCAAAATTAAAGACATTAAGACCTTAAAGGGATAGTTCACACAAAAATGAAAAAAAAAAAAAAAAAAAAAAAAATTATCTCATGATTTACACACTCTCATGACATCCCAGATGTGTATGACTTTGTTTCTTCTGTGCTATGGCCCATGGGATAAGAAAAATAAAATTAATTTAAGAAATATTCTCTGAAAAAAAAAGAAATCTTAATATGTCATATTTAAAACTATTTTAAATCTTAAATGTATCTTGTTTTAAAGATTTTTTACTGGAAAACAAGACAAAAATATAGATTATGAAAATTAACTTAACTGGTAGAGCATGGCACTGGCAATGCTTAGGGTATGGGCAGGCCTAAACGGAATCTGCTTTATAAGCAGATTGTTTTACGAGGTAAGGGGTTGCATGAAATGTATTTATCTACATTTGAGATTTTTTTTTAATTAAACAGCCTCATAACCACTTAGTTATATTAAGTGAGTAAATTTGATCACATCTTATCATGTTCCTTCTACTTAAGTAAAAAAAAAAAAAAAAAAAAAAGCTGCTGCAGAAATAACAAAAATACCCCTTAACATTTTCATCAGTACTTAGTTAATGAGATTAACACAGAATACGATGGTTTGACAGCACTTTAACATGCAACGCTGACAGGGGGTGCTGCAGCACCCCTACTTCCCGCTGCTATGGATACTGGTAGACCTATAGGTCAAGGTTGCTTTGGATAACAGTGTCTGTCAAATGCCTTAATGCGAATGTAAATATTTAAACATGCCAGTCTGCAACAAAACAATGCAACCTTGTAGAGCCACAACTTGACGGGAAGAACAAGAGGCTCTTACCACCATTGTCATAGTGCCGGCAGTGGAAAATAAATTGCCTGTTTGTGATTGGTCGCACATGGTTATGCAATACAAGCACTGCTTTCCGAAGGCTCATCGCACCGGTCTTGAGGACTGAACAAAACAAAATCTGAGTCTCAAATGCTGTCTGAGGAGGAGAAACGTCAAGACGAGGCATTTAATGCACAAAGTCTCCCAGCACCTAACATTTAAAGGTCTATTTACTCACTCTGTTCAGCCTGGCTAATGACACTAATAGCACACTATCTGCCTAACACTACTAGTCAGAACAATGTGGCAGATGACCTACAACAGCATGGGCTGTGGTGATAAGCCAGTGGGAAAGCAGCTTGTCCAATTTGATGGTGCTGCAGTTGTGTAAAGATGTTTATTTCTCTGCATTTTACCTCTCAGTGAGTTTTTAAGGTCAAGCGATGGAAGGACAACTCACAATTTATCAGGAACAATGACCTGAGGCTGACAGTATAGCATAAAGGTGTTGACCGACTGGGTCTGTATTATACAGACTCTGTATTGCTGGGTCTGGGTGGATTATCAACATTTGCAGAGGGAGCACAAATGCATCATTCATAAAATCATGTTGGAACAATATATGATAAAAAGTAAATGTATATGCAAAACCCCTGAAATACCCCAGACTAGACCAATAAAAAACACCATATGCCAGGGGTCTTCAACCTCTTTGAGGTCAAGAAATTTTGGATGGATGGATGGATGGATGAAGCTGACATGCAAATGAGAGTTATCAATAATTGTCAAATAGCTTTAAAGAAATGCTATCATTATTAATCATGATTAATTAATTAGCACAGAATACATTATGTTCCATTTTAATTACATGTATCTATTGTTCTGACACAACTAAACTAATTTGTTTGCTTATATAACATGGGGCACAGCCATCAGCAAAGAAGCTCGAACCACTAAGTTAATAGATGCTAATCATACCAAGGAGAGAGTTTTATCCCTAGAATGCATATGTGGGTCAAAACTTGCATGGCTATCTACTTTAATTTTATCTACACTATAATTTTTACATGAACTTTTGACCTGCCATTCCCACTATTCCTCAAATAGGGTGTATTTTACCATGTGAACTGACTTTAACATTTAGTTGAATATATTTTAAGATATATAGGAGAATTTGCATCTGTACCCCTAGAATGCATTTGTGGGTCCTATTTGACCCATATGTGTTTACTGTGGTTTTCAATGCATTTAACACTGGTATAACTCTGGTAATTCATTGAGATGTTGCTTCAATATATCCACATAATTTTCCTTCCTCATGATGCCATCTATTTTCTGAAGTGCACCAGCACCTCCTGCAGCAAAGCACCCCCACAACATGAAGCTGCTTCCCCCATGCTTCACGGTTGGGATGGTGTTCTTCGGCTTGCAAGCCTCACACTTTTTCCTCCAAATATAACGATTGTCATATGGCCAAACAATTTTTGTTTCGCTAGACCAGAGGACATTTCTCCAAAAAAGTAAGATCTTTGTCCCCATGTGCACTTGCAAACTGTAGTCTGGGTTTTTACGGCAGTTTTGGAGCAATGGCTTCTTCCTTGCTGTTGTTCTGAGATTGATTTGCACTTTTTGCACCAAACTACGTTCATCTCTAGGAGACAGAATGCATCTCCTTGCTGAGCGGTATTATGGCTGTGTGGTCCCATGGTGTTTATACTTGTGTACTATTGTTTGTACAGATGAACGTGGTACCTTCAGGCATTTGGAACTTGCTCCCAAGGATGAACCAGATTGTGGAGGTCCACAATTTTTTTCTGAGGTCTTGGCTGATTTCTTTTGATTTTCCCATGATGTCAAACAAAGAGGCACTGTGTTTGAAGGTAGGCCTTAAAATACATCTACTGGTACACCTCCAATTCAGTACACCTCCTATCAGAAGCTAATTGGCTAATTGTCTAAAGGCCTGATATCATTTTCAGGAATTTTCCAAGCTGCTTCAAGGCAGAGTTAACTTAGTGTATGTAAACTTCTGACCTACTGGAATTCTGATATGGTCAATTAAAAGTGAAACAATCTGTCTGTAAACAATTGTTGGAATAATTACTTGTGTCATGCACAAAGTAGATGTCCTAAATGACTTAATATTAAATCTGTGGAGTGGTTAAAAAAGGAGTTTTAATGACTTCAACCTAAGTGTATGTAAACTTCTGATTTCAACTGTAACTACAAAGAGTAATACAGAAATATAGTGTTAAACAGCAATACAGAGTACATAAGGTTCATTTTAATAAAATGTACATTTTAATAAAAAAATATATAACACATTTAAAGATCTCAATTATTAATACAATTATCATTATAGTTAATTTAAATAAAAAATAAAAAAGTAGTTTAATAAAAAAATAAGTATCTAAATTTCACATATGAATTTTAGGGGGCTACAGTTCAAAATGCATTCTAGGGTTAAGAATTCCAATTCATTACAATATCAGTTGCTTGGTTGGTGATATATATTGTCAGAATGCACCGCTATTTTGAATGGCCATCAATGGAGTTTTTTTGCTCCCATAATGGTGCAGTTACGGCATCTACTAGCACAAGCTAACAGAAGCTAATCACACAAACATTGACTAGGACATCTGGGTCAACCCTGTTGTGGAACAGATAAATCCAGGCAACCTCGGAAGCAAGGATCCTTACCTCAGAAAGAGCTCACAGCAGGACACAGTCATGACTGTGCTTTTCCGTTCTCAGGAGGCTTACATTGACACAAATAAGTGGATGAGCTGTGAATTGTAGATCTACAACACCACGCTCACTAAATAGACCTCACTATCCTATTTCCACCCTCGTGATAAATGCCACATATGCTACATCTCACACACACTGCTAGTCTTCTATCGGGCTGGGCTGTATGACTGTAAATACCATGTAACAGTAGAAATGTGTTAACTTGTAGGGATTTTGCTATATATTTGGACAGCTATCTGTTAGCATGACTGCTTTACATTATTTCTATGTGCAACAAAGAAACATGGAGTATTTTTTTTTTTTTTAATTTCCAGCAAAAATAACTGTATTGTTATACCGTTAACGTGATGTAAAATTACTCATACTGTGATATACGATTTTGGTCATACCACCCACCTTTAGCCTTCAATGAATGAGGTTTAATGACTGCAGCAAAAACGTCCCTTGAGATTTGCCCTTAGTTCTTGAGGGGGTATAGGTCAAGACCTCATAACTTGGTGTGGGATGTACACAATAAATTCAGCTGCAAAGATTACCTATACTTATTCCCAATACTGTCATACAGCTGTGAAAATATGGCCAGAGTGGTCGAATAGCAGCCAAATGCCTCTTTTAAAGCACATTGTGTTATTCCTGTTTGCTGACAGTGCCATCAGTATTATCTTCTAAATGAATTTGAAAGCACGAAAACTATCTTCTCAATTTGTGTTCTTCCAAGTCTGTATAGTGTTCTGATTGTTTCAGAGTGAACAAAAGTAACATCACAGTTTTGACACTAACTCCATTGTGGAGTTTCACTAACAGGTATGATAAAGCATTTGACAGATATTCCCTGTGGAGAATCTGCACTATTAAAGCTAAATATGTCTTTCCAATGTCAACAGTTCAAAAAGACATTAGCTCTGTTCCAAAACCTTGTTAGCTGTTGCTATCTACTGCTGAGGCAGCGAAAATTGAACCTCAAATTGAAAGCAATTCAGCACACCACACAATAGCACTTATTAAATACAAGGGGCATTGGTGGCTCAGTGGTTAAGGCTTTGGGTTACTGATCAGAAAGTTGGGGGTTCAAGCCCCAGCACTGCCAAGATGCCACTGTTGGGCCCTTGAGCAAGGCCCTTGACCCTATCTGCTCCAGGGGTGCCATATCATGGCTGACCCTGCACTCTGACCCCAGCTTAGCTGGGATATGTGAAAAAAAATAATGTGTGTGTGTGTGATAAAATTAATTATGCAAAGTGCACAGGAAACTCAACTCATAATTTATGACTATACTGTTTGACATTCACATGTTGCTAAGCTAATGGCATGATACCCTAATAACCATAAAAACTCTGCTGGAAAAAATAAAACAAAAATTATGGACTTTGATAGTTTCAGCTGGTTTAGCTCATCCCTCAGCCTGGCAAAGCTGGTTTTCAGCTGGTTTAGCTGGTCAGCCAGCTGGTCTGCCCACCTGACTAGCTGACAAGTGCCCCAAACTACTTTAAAACCGGCAAACCTGACCAATCGGATCATGGGAGACCAGGAAACCAGCTTAGGCTGGTTGGGTTAGTTTACATAGTACACAAAATATTAGGTAAAATAGTCCATTTATAATGAGATTGAATGATTTATAAATGTTATTGATACTTTTCTGTATTAAATTAAATAATTATGGTTGCCAACTGTCCCATATTATGTAGGATTTCCCATATTTTGGCAAAAATGAAAAACCCTTATTTATGGGGTGAAAACACTCTTAGAAGGGAGCATAATGTTGCTACCTTTTGGTACTGCCTTCGTGGAGCATGCCTATGCTGCCTTAAAATGCAGTCTAGGTAGGGAGCTCACTTGGTTTTGTAACATTAGTATTGTGGCGACCTGATCACAACAAAGAATGTTACTGGAAAGAAAAAGGAACAACAGAATTCTTCCATCTGTAGACATACCAGGGGAGTGGCCATAAAAAATAATACAGTACATGATTCACCCTCTGTGAAACAGATGCAAGCTGTTGTGACTAATTAAAATGTTAGAATTCATACTGAATAAAGCCTCTGGCTCAAAACACCCAAATTAATATATCAAAAATAACAGCAGCAAATTTTTTAAGGGCACCATTCGCAGCACCCCCTGTTCAAAATCTGTTCCTGCAGCCTTTGTTGGGAACACATTAGGGTAAGTAATTAACAACAGAATTGCAATAATGGGAACGTGGGGTAGGGTTGCACATTTTACCGGTACTAACAAAGTACCGCAATACCAAAGAAATTAAAACGGTAAGATATCATCTTGTTGCTAATTTCGGTACCATATTACAGTATGCTGTCATTACACTTACACAAACGCAACACACACTGCTGGTGCTTAATTTTCATGCAGTGTGTTTAGAGTATAAATGGCTGTTAACACTTAAATTAACTCCTCGGGTGCAGCTCAGAGATTTCAGCTGGAGAGTGCGACGGGAGTATCCTAGCATTAATGGGAAGCTTGATATAACTAACCCGTAAAAAAAGGAAGAACTGTCAAAAGTCTGTCAAAATAAAAGTCCCGCTAACATGAAAGATCTATTCAAATGGATGCATGAAATTGAAGACAATATAACTATATTGTATACATTGTATATATAAACTATAACTACTGTATAAAAACGTAATATTAAAAAAGTAGCAATAATACTTATAATAATTATGTAATATTAAATGGTTGTATTATTATTATTATTATTATTATTATCTGTAAGCAATATCACAAACACAAGCAGCCTTGTGACACAGGTAATCAGATTTTTTTTCCCATTTCATTAATACTGTGAAGCTCTGTTGTGCAGCATTTTATTTTACCAAAAATAAAATTGCAATTTTTTGTAAAAAAAAAAAAAATATATATATATATATATATATATATATATATATATATATATATATATATATATATATATATATATGTTTTTTTTTTTTTTTTTTTATTAAAACTGTATGTATCAATTTGATTAAACACCATTTGATCATAACATTTCATTAAAACATTTAACATGGAATCCAGAAAAATTCAAATGGAAAACGCATAATTTGTATCTGTGAGACTTTCTGCAGTTCTTTTAATCAAGTCATTTTCTGTGTAATTTCATAAAAAATCTGAGGCTTTTTATTGGTTTATTTTAGTACTGATTTAGTATCGATACCAAGGTCCCAGGGCTGGTATCGTACTGAAGCCAAAATGTTGGTATCGGAGCAACCCTAATGTGGGGTATATGAAAGCTTATTAAAAGTGCTTCAGCTTCAGCAAGAACCAGTCCTTCCATCAGGTGAACAAAGTTCAATTGGGATGTGCTTCTTACAGCACACATTTCTGCAGAAGGAATGGAAGAGGATTTTAATGCTACAAGCACATGGAAGAACTGCCATCACGCTGTAACTATGAAAGGGATCCAGCTGTGTCAGAGGACATGGCCTCGAGTGTTCCTTTGTCTTGTCACTCATTTGTCATTTCTCTAAGACTAAAACTTTTTAAAATAATGTGTTGATTTCAACATCTAGACCTCAAAAGCACCAAATTTCCCCTTACATGGCAATTGATTCAATTTTCAAGGTCTAAATGAGATCCTATATAATTTATTTTAACTGGTCAGTCATTTGACTCACCCAACACTTTCACCAACACATCTGTGCACACAATAGCACTCCTACATGAAGGAATGTCTAACCCTAACCCTAACCCTAACTCTGACTTGACTCACAATTGATTCCAATAGAGTTTGAAATAAGCATGTTGCAAAGCTAACAAACTGATACCCTTATAAGCATACTGAAAAAAGCATACACTAATATTATTTAGAATAGCTGTTTTTTTAATTAGACTGAACTATTAGTACATATTTATATTATAAATAATATATAATTATAACTATAATTAAATACATTAAATAATACATTCCATAAAAATACATAAATTAAATGTAAAGAACTTAATATTAATAAATATTTTAACAAATAAGCTATTCATTCTGCAAAGTTGTAAAACAGTTATAGTTAGAATAGTTGTTTGTCAATCAGACTGAACTTTTTTATTGATATATTTCAGAAATGAAGTACATATTTACAGTATATTATAAATATGATATTAATATAACTATTAATAAATGATTAAATAAAGAATAAATAAAAATACATACATCATTTTTTTAATTTAAATAATTTAATATAAATAAATAATTAAACATACATATTTATTATTAAATAAATATAAAATCATTTCTGGAATTGCCTTTTCCGCAAACAATACATGCAACGCTGCCTTAAGATTTGGCCAAAACATGGTATCTTTTAAAGCAGCATGGTGTTGCTGCCCACTTTTTGAAAGACCCTGTTGAGAAAAAACAAAAACAAAAAACATCTTAAACCAGCCTAAGCAGGTTTGCTGGTCTTAGTTTAGGCCTGCCTGACCAGCTGAAAAGTGCCCACAACCTCTTTAAAACCAGCAAACAGATCAGCCTGACCAGGCTGGGAGACTAGCTAAAACCAGTGAATAATCTTGGACCAAATTTCTCGATACATTGAAATTTGTTAAATTTTATAGGTCTAAATGAGGTCTGATTGAATTAATTTAACTGGTCAGTCATTTGAATAAATCCAACACCTTCACGGCACATCTGTGCATGCAAACAAAGCCAATTAATGTAGCATTACAGCAATGTCTCCAGCCATACCCATCAGAGCTGTTTACTGCATCAGATCACATGTATGCCCAAAAATAACACAAGACAAGTCACATCCAATCATCTAGAGAGGATCAGATACATACTTAGCAGCAGCACACTGAAGATAAACTGCATGTTAGCCGGACAAAAAAGGTTTTAATCTATGCCTATTTATAGTACATGCCAGTGGCTTCAAGGGCAAAGTCCATATGCGTGTGTGTGGGCAGAACAAAGCGCAGATTACATGTGATTCATCTTTACACATTTGACTGTGGTTCCCTGTACAGTGCATCCCCAGAGATCGCTTTTCCCATTGGCTATGTGCCTCCCCAAACAATAATCCTGCTCAATGACGCACCATCGATGTGCACTGGATGCTGTTAAAACACCAAGCATAATGGCATCACTGTGGGATTTGACGTGATCCAGATCTATATGTGGACTGATGATACAGAACATCAAGTACTAAAAGAGTTCACCCAAGCATGGAAATTCTGTCATCATTTACTCACCCTTCAGTTGTTTCCAAACCTGTATGACTTTCTTTCTTTGGTGGAGCACAAAGGGAAATATTTGGCAGCATGACAGTCACAGCCATCAATCACTTTCATTGCATCTTTTTTCCATACAATTAAAGTCAATGGTGACTGGGACTAACATTCTGCCTAAACTCTCATTTTGTGTTCCACAAAAGAATAAAAAAAACATACTGGTTTGGAACAACATGGGGGTGAGTAAATTATGACAGAATTTCCATTTATTTACTAATTATTCATCTCTCTGGAATACTTGATTCTGATTGATAAATTGTGGAATTCTGCAGTCAAATATTTTTCTATAATGACCGCTAAATTGTACAATTGACCATTTCCCCTGACAGTTGATTTCCTACTTTGCTATGCTATAGTTTATGTCTCTCATAGCACTCTGCTGTCTCTTTCTTCTCACATGCTAAAATAATTTTAATTCAAAAAAATATTTCATGTCTATTTATTGATTTATTTGGTAAGTTGCAGTGTAATAAGCAGGATAATGTACCGTCAGCTGGTCATTATTTCAAAACAAACCCCTTCAGAGTGATAAAAGATCCTGTGAGGGAGAGTAAGGATCTTCATAACCATGTCAGAGTTTATTTTAATGACTGGCTGACTATCCATTAAATACAAAAGTGTTACTGTAAGCCAGTTGCCACAGAATCAGACCTTTCATTTGTAAAATTTTCCAAGCATTCAAAAATGGCACTGTGATTTCTGGAACTGCATTTTAATAAGAGCTGATTGCAATAGGCAACAGCATCACTATTATTGTTCAACTATATTTATATTTCCTAAAGTCCCTATCAGCTACTAAAAAAAACACCTTAGTAACCAACCAGCACAACTCAGCAACCCCCAAGAAACCACTCAGAACACCTTAGTAATGAATTAACAAATACTAGGAAAGTTGTCAGAACAACTCCAACATAGTAGCACAAAGTTTTGCATAGGCAAGCAACAAAATCTAGCTGTGTTTACGAAAACAGTACAGTAATTTGGCAGATACAATTTACACTAGTGCTGCAACTAACGATTATTTTGATAATCGACTAATCTAACGATTATTAGAACGATTATTTGACTATTCGGACGATTATTGCAACGATTAATCATTAGCTCTTAACCAACTATTCAGCTTGTGCTTTGACTTAAAAGGTTGTATTAAACGTGCTTACTAACAATAAAGAGGGAAAATCATCTTTTAAAAATACCTCTAAATGACATTCACGGAATTAAAGGAAAAACAACTTTTTATTAAGTTTAATTCAGTTTTTAAAGAAATCACTGTAAAAAATCCTATTGTTATCAAGTGTTTTGTCTTGTTTTCAAAAATCCTTAAAACAAGATACATTTACTTGAGAAACAACATATAAGATATTTAGACTTAACCTAACGCTAACCTTCTCTTATAAAAATGACCAATATTACTACAGTAATCATAGTATCACCATGGTGTTTTGTTGTAAATTCATAGTAACCAAAAAATTAAACATGGTTACTGTAGTACCACCATAATTAATTGCATTAAAACTATATGGCTTTCACCAAAAATCATGACTACTAAAATTTTACTATAGTAAAATCATGGTTAATTTTACCTGGATCAAACCTTTCTCTCAACTCGCCGACCTTCACTGTGACCAAAATACCTGTGAGGAAATCAACCTTTATATATCTATTTTTATAAGAAGTATTAAACTAAATATTAAATGTGGAGAGAGGAAACAGGATGGGAAAAAAGTGGGACAAAAGGCGTAATCGAAACCCGGGTAGTCCGCACTAAAAAAGCACATTCCCACCATTTGCCAGGGGTGATTCTAGGATTTTGATCTTAGGAGGGCTCAGCCCCCAATGACACTATTAGATGTGCACATTTAATGTATTCCACTCTTTAGCATAGATAGTGTTTTTTGTTTTTCTTCTGTGATTACATCATTCAAGAGAGCCAGCTAATATACATTCAGAATATTGTCATTTTCTATATTAAACACTTACAAAGTGTTTAAACTGGAACCATTTAAAGAACTATAAAAACATTTTTTTTTTTACATTTATTTTGCATTTATTAACAAATAAAATAAAAAAGTGTATATTATAGGAACTCAATAATTTTGCAACTTCTATAGATTGAAGTTATATCAAACACAAGAAAGACCTATTTTTATAATAAATGTCACATTTATCTTGGTTGTTTTTTAGTAGAGTGATTAACTCCTGATGATGTTTCTCTGTATGTCATTAACTCGTGACTTGAGTCTTTTGGATTCATTCACAAGAGAAAATCACTCCAAAAAGAGATTTTCATTTCAACATAATAACCCTGGTAATATATATATATATAATAAAAAATACATAATTTATATAAATATATAATTTATATAAATCATTACCACCACTCCCTATACGCATATTACGCAGTCTGCATATGGCACCAACTCCATAGGGGGGGCACCAGAAACTCCACCGGCTGTCCTTAATCGCACGTAATACATTATTCAAGCACCCGATATAAATAGAGTCTAGTTACGCCTATGCCATCGTTACACCCCACGCCACTACGGAGACACTAGAGGTGTAGTTTGTCTTTGATTTCTGTGTTTCCACCAGACAACTGGAGTTCAAATAGCCGTGCTGTGTGGCAGGTGCTATTTACACTATTTATACTAGTTCTTTCATTCTTTTATGTAGCACCACATTATCAATTACCACTCTCTGGGATTTACTACAGTCTTTTTGAACTGAAATTAACCAACTATTTTGCTGACTCCAAAGTAAGCAATATATATACAATGCCGTGCCAATCCACAAGACAGACAGACCAATAAAGTGAATGGACTCTCTTTCCAAAAAAACAAAAACAACATTTACATCTAAGTCACCCTGCACAGGACAGATTTCACAAAAAGGAGCCTTCAACGAAATTAAATCAACCAGGGTGCATTTATCTAAAGCTGCACTTCACAAATCAATAAAATGCTCAGCTTAAATAAATGGCCAACAAATGCTCCCAAGTAGTAAATGAATCCAAGCAAGTTTTCTTTGTAATCTTACCAGGCCGAAAGCCAGAGAGCTCCTCTCTGTTGCTTATCATTGGCTTGAAACTGTGTTTTTGAGGCTGCTGCCCCTACACCACAGTTAAAAAACACCTTTTAAAATATTTATGATAGGCTGTATAGAAAAGGGCATGAAGGGATAGAGTAGTGATAAACAGACTAATCAATAGCGGCCATAAGGAACTGGCACCAGCACAACCTTGGCCAGCAATCCGGAGCCCTAAACAAGCTACATTAGAGCTGAAATATTCTCAGATAAGCCAATGACTAAATCCACTAAACTGTCATTTGCTTACTATGCTGTTTCAGATGCTTAATGTGTATAACGGCACCTAAATCCTTAACTTCTTCGCATCTCTTGCAAATCATCCACATTGGCCGTTGTGTCCGTCTAAAGTTTTGGTAGTCAGTCCAAAGGGAGAAATACTTAAAAAGCACCTTCTTCTCTTCCTGAGTCGTTATACAGTGGTAAACGGCTGCCATTAACACTCACAGTGGTGCTCACATTGATGACGCAATGGACCATGGTTTGAACCCAAATAATACATGATAAAGAGTGAAAAGAGACCTGCAGGAGCAGGGAGAGGGGGTGGAATCGAACTTGGGTTTGGACCAAGCAATCAAAGCAAGTATGAAAACAGTAAATGAGAAATGCAAGACAGCCCTTTTTTAGGCAGCACTGATCTGATTTTTACTACACCGATCCACACAATCTACTGTAGGTTTTCGACACACATACTGTATGGTATGATGCATGATGACACTTTCATAAATAATTCACAACTGTGAGGGTCCCTGCTTAATCAATATAATGGTCCTTGTGAATGCGATGCCATATTCTCCCGTCACAGACGATTTAGCCAGTGCAAACAGAGGCATCATTGGACAGAAAGTGAGAGTTGTAAAGCTTCACAACATGTGACAATTTATTTTATTTACTTGACATATGGTACATGCTGCCACAGTAATAGCAGACAATAAAAGAGACCACAGTCTTGGTGTAAGACATTTTGTCAGTTAGCAGAGACAGATCAAAGGAGGAAACCCAGGATACCTTGGTCCCCAGATTGATGCGGTTTATTTTTAGGTCTGATGATGATTCACTCAAATCCGGCAATTTAAGATAACAGATAACAGCGGGACCTCTGGAACTGTATAACCCTCCATTGCCAGACTTTAAACAACACTGCAAAAAATCCTTAGAACTTAGAAACAAAATCAATTTACTTGAGAGGCAAAATGACATAAAATATTAGGTCTTGTTTTCAGAGATATCTAACAAAATTTTGTGAGGTTTATGCCTGAAAAAAAAATAATAAAAAAAAAATAAATAAAACATTTGCAAATGTATATGAAAATAAACTAAATGCATAATAATATGTTTTTCCCTATTTATCTCCTTTGTCAAATATTTTGTCTTGTTTTAAAGGGATTCACACAAAAATATAAATGATATCATTATTTACTTAACTTCATGTTGTTCTAAACTTGATTAACTTTCTTCCATGGAACGCAAAAGGAAATGTTAGGCAGAATGATAGCCTCACACCCTGTCTACACCAGGCGCGTTTGTTGATGCAAAGCAACGTGCCGCAATGGCTTGATGCCATCAACACTGGATGTGTCGACACAAACATTCTAAACCGTTTAATTTGTGTAGTTGTGCCTGCCTGTGCAGCACAAAATGGAACGCAACACCAGTTTATTGTCACGCAACAGACGCGCCGCAACGGACGCTTCCTTTAAAGACAGCATCATTGATTATAACAGGGTTCTATTGCTCTTTACGCAACGCTCGTGTCCGGTGTAGACAGGGTGTCAGTCACCATTCACTTTTATTGTCAGGAAAAAAGATGCAATGAAAGTTAATGGTGACTGAGACTAATATACTAAACACGATCTCCTTTTGTGTTTCTGAAAAGAAAGCCAAGTGGGTTTGGAACAACATGAGGCTGAGTAAATGATGACAGAATTTTAAAACTTTAAATTATATGAACTAGTAATTGCAAGTAAATGTATTTTAAGTATGTTTATATATTTTTCTTGAAGTAAAAATCCATATACAAAGTAGGAAAGTGAATTTGCCCAACTACAATGGGGAAAAGCATTAGGCCGCCTTATCACCTGGATGCTGTATGGTCTTTAACTGCTTAGTAAGGGAAGAAACACAGTGATGTACCCCATACGGGGATCTGCATAAAAGCCCACTTGTCACTATCAATGCGCCTCTGAAAACCACTGTTGATCCATCAGTGTCAACTCCAGCTTTCCTAGTCAATGAAAAACTGCAACGCCCATGCAGAGTTACAATAAAAACTCATTAGGCTGGGGGTGGGGGATGCCACTTTATATGTCAATATTTTGTTACCGACAGCAATGGTTTGCATGCTGTTAATGATTTTCTGTTAAAAAGTTATTTAAATTGGTGTGCCACAAATAAATCTGTTATATGCACAAATTTCAAAGAATTTCACTGTTTGAAGGGGATTTTGGAATTTCGGTGTTACTAGCATCGCCATACGTAATTTGCAAAAATGACTGTTTTCAAATAAGTTTCCCAAAAACACCCCCGACTTTCACTGATAAAAAAAAAAAAAGATAGTTACATCCCAAACTCATGCCATTGGTTGAGCTCATGTTGCTATGTCAGGCTGGAATGCTTAAACAAACAATGAGCAATGTTTTTACTTTTCATGGAAACCAACCTATGAATTGGTTTCTTATAATTGTTTCTGCATATTAAGCTAGTATGGGAGAAAGTATTTTAACACACATCAGCTTTAAAGACTTCTGTGGGGGTGGTGGTAGTTTAGTAGTTACAGATTGATAAAGCCAACATATTGTTATTCTACAAACTTGTTTTTTTTAAATTCCAAGACCAATATCAACATTTCTGACTGCAACTCCTCCTTTTAAGCTTCATCCACCAAATTTGTGACATACATTCAGCCTGTTGTGACTCAGGTTGCTGTATCTTTTTGAACTGATCGGACTTACGGTTTTCACACAGTGGATGGTCAAACAAAAATCCCATATCCTTACAATGTATGTTCAAATGGGCCAAGACCATTCATACTCCAACTTTCAAAAAATCAAAAAATCAAATGTAAACAAACCCATAGATACAGTCGGCAACGCGTCATACACTGGGTGCGTGGTTTAGTGTGGGGGAACTCGATTCCCTGTTACCATAGTTACTCATTCATTACTATGAGTAAAACGAAGAGAAATATCCAATATATTTGAATATTTTAACTACGAAAAACGTGACGAAAATCTGTTGTAAAGTTTTTTGCACTACAGTCAAAGCCAAAAAACCTGGAACCGATTTTTTTTATCATCTTCCAACAGACAAATATATAAGCCTAAAGAAGAGTACTGCGGCTGCAGTCAGCCATCTGCTGGATACGTGGTTTAGTGTGTTTGAGAAACATCCGAGCGGATTCAAGACTAAATCAATCATCGTATCCTCATAACAGTGGTTCCCACTGTAAACCCGAATAAGTTAGCAGAACTAAAAAAATGTTAGGTAATCAGTTACATCAAACTTTTTAAATTAATAAATTACAAGTTTAAGTAAGCAGAACTGTCAGATTCTGATTTTGTACTAGATTTAGATTTTTTTCTTAACTTGAAATATTGAATAAGCTAACTCCTGCATTTTAATGGTACTTAACTTTAAATGTAACTCTTTGGTTGAACTAATAATCATCATGTAGGCTCAACTTAAATATGTCAAGTAGAGGAAACCTAGCTAGCTAGTACTAGATCGGAGGATCATCAGAGACTCCAGCCACCCGAGCCATGGGCTGCTCTCACTGCTACCATCAGGCAGGCGGTATTGCAGCATCAGGACCCGCACCAGCCGACTTCTTCCCCCGAGCAATCAGACTTTTGAACTCTTGATCTCTCACAATCAATATACATCAGCACTGCACTTTATTAATCTTATTATCTCACACTGGACTGTCATAAATTATATTCTCTCTTAACAACACACTGGCAACTGACTGTCAACCGACAGCCTGAATGTCAATACAGTACAATACAACCTACTGTGCATTTTATATATACTATATATACTATTTTTTTTATTGAATAATGTGTATCTATATTGTGTGTATTGTATAATGTACATTGTATGTTATTATTTGTATATTGTGTTGTGTGTAATTATATGTATATTAGATTTTAAATTGTGTTGTGTAAATCTGTTGTTTATTGTAATTGGTATATGTCTCATCACTGTCATGACTGCTATGTTGCTCAGAACTGCACCCAAGAATTTCACACCACTATTGCACTTGTGTATATGGTTGTGTGACAATAAAAAAAGTGAGTGAGTGAAGTGAGTGATTTGTCTGTCCACCTGTCTCCTTCAAACTTTAATACATTTTAAAACTATTAGACAAGTTTTTGTCCAGCCAACATCAAAGTTTATCGTAACAAATCTAGTTTGTAAATTGCCTTCCACAATATATATTGTTCCAAAGCAGCTTTACAAAAAATAGCATATTTAAAACTTCCAGTGAACAGGACATAATCTAAGCAAGATCTAGTCTCCTAACTCAAAGGTTGTAGGTTCAGACCCCAGACACTTAAGTACTTAAGTGCATAAACTCATACACATCTGAGTTACTGGAATCCCCTGTGACTATTGTGACTCATTGCCCAGGCCTATATTTGGTCATTTTAAGACAATTTTGTATATTGTTGGTATCAAACCAACAATATTGGAAGCTGTGTGAAAAGCCTTTCACATTCTTTATTTTCAAATATTTTTTTGTGAATTTAGAGTAAATATTATGTAAAACGTGCTGATTTAGATGCAAAACAATTGTGTGCATCTTACTTGATATCAGTATATTGTGTACATAAGCATTCTATCAACCATTTGAAAAAAAAAAAAAAAAACATATTAGTTGACCATTAAAATTAATGTGTATAAGTATTACATGGCTATTTTATATACCAGCAACTGTAGTGTTAATTGCACTGGATTAAGAAACTGAATGTTAACTAATTAACTATCCATGATTGTTTGTGTGCTGTGCATGCCTTCCTGCTTTGCACTGTGTGTATACTAGAAAATATTTGTAATTCATGGGCGAATTGGTGGAATGAATGGAGTGTTGAGCTCTCTTGGGATGCTGCCAGTGAAGCACTAGAACAGAAGCTGCCATGGCTTTCACAAGGGCCTTGATGATACTCTGAGGGAGGTTGAAACAGAATGAATATCAGCTGTTAAAAGAGAAGATAGAGAGAGACAAAGAGAGAGAGAGAGAGAGAGAGAGAGAGAGAGAGAGAGAGAGAGAGAGAGAGCGAGAGAGAGGCTGCAGTCCTTCAAGGCCAAATTTTTTTTTTCTGTTGCATTACACTGTCAGCTTAAATTCATCTTATCTTTCCAAATTACTTCTGTAACAAGACAAGAAAGAACTCTGGGTTTCAAATAAGCGCTTTGAGGTACAGAACCTCTCATTGCTTTGTGGTAATATGTTATTTTACCACTGTTCCATTTGCTCATTACAATAATCTGTTAAGAGTCCACAAGAGTGTGTCTCTTCAAAACGTATTTTTATAACTTCTCAACTCCTTACGCAAATTTAAAATAACAGTTTACGTTTTATTTAAAGGTGAGGTGTGTGAATTGCTAATATTATGATTGTTTTCAAACAGGTTTCTTGAACAGGCCCCAATGTTATTGGTCGTCCAAACAATTAATCCCGCCTCCAAACTTGTGTCACTGGTTGAGACAATTTTACTATGTTAGTCTGTCAAATAGCGCTATGTCTTTAAAGTTCTACAGAACCACAGTATTTACACTCTTCAAGAAGTCATCCTATGAATTTCTTAGTTGACTCTCCACATTAAATGTGGATAGAAGGTATTTTAACATAGAATATACAAACTTCACCTTTACTTCAGGCACAAAAATGCAGATCTTACTTTAATATTCAAATCCTATGAATTGGATATGAACCAATGTAAAACCTGAAACATTATAATCATAGAATTCAATTACAACTCAAGAACATGAATTAACTGCAATCAACATACAAAAGCTATTATTATTCAATTATAGGTTGTGGTAAATAAATCCTTTAATATGCAGAACAGAAAACAAACAATTTTGTTTTCTAGTTTTAACAGAAAACATCCAAATCCAAGGTCAAACAGATTTCAGGCACACAAACACCAACTTAAAATATAGCTCAGAAAAGGTTTGTTTTGGCATAACCTTTTATCTAAGCTTCACTAAAAAGAATGCAACTTCCTACATTTAATCATGGCAACTTATTAAATTATTATTATTAATATATATTATTATTAAATGCATTCATTCATTTAATTCATATTCGATCAAACGCATTTATGTAAACCTATGCATTCCTTTATTTACTATCCATTCCTTCATCTGCTAGACGAGCAGGCTACATGGCATGACCAAATTGCATATAAACTGGCAGATTGGTAACAATGGATTTTCCTCATGACAACTGGAATTGTTTAACTATATCCATAGTCATTCAAAACACGCGATTCATTTTCCTTACTGTCAAGTCACTGCAATCATTTATGCTGCATGTAAATGAATGGACAGCTGTAATGCATCAGTGAGCATCTGGATACAGCGCACATACATAACTTAAAAGCTCACATAGAGTGATGCTGTCCACAGACGCGTCTGACAGATCCATAACCCTCTCCCAGCATCTGAAACATGCATCATCAGATGTTTTACTCACTCCGAATACAAAGCAACTCTTCGAAGCAGAGTTATCCAGGAGAACACTACGAATCAATACCAACAGAGACTATCCGTGATGGGAACTCCGCGTTTTGACACCATCTCCGTCGTGATTCTCCTTCACTCTGAGACCGCGATTGCAGCGCGAGCGAGCACAACTACCCCGCGGCCCGCGCGCCGCTGACATCACACGCGCATGCGCAATGCTAAACGCTCACTGGCAAAGACTTAAAAAGTTGAATGACGAAAAACAAAATTATGTTTCTTTGTCTTTTTCCGATGTGCCCCAATTGACCCAAATGATAAGATTTAACTAGTTGATAGATGTACAAGATGAAACGCAACTAATGCCTACAATCCAAAATGACCAGATGCAGTTTATAATTACTTAGAAGGATAATGAATCTAGATTAATTAAGATTAATTTTCAATAATTGATTAAATAATGCTGATTTAGTTCGTTGTAGCGTGATCATTTTGTGCTGTTTAACACTTCAGTATTTAAACTGTACTACCATTCATGGGTTGATGTGACATTTACAAATAAATTCTAGAGACTGTTGTGTGTGAAAATCCCAGGAGATCAGCAGTTACAGAAATACTCAAACCAGCCCGTCTGGCACCAACAATCATCCATGCGATTATTTAATCAGCCAATCGTGTGGCAGCAGTGCAGTGCATAAAATCATGCAGATATGGGTCAGGAGCTTCAGTTAATGTTCACATCAACCATCAGAATGGGGGGAAAAAATTTGATCTCAGTGATTTGGACCATGGCATGATTGTTGGTGCCAGACGGGCTGGTTTGAATATTTCTGTAACAGCTGATCTCCTGGGATTTTCACGCACAACAGTCTCTAGAATTTACTCTGAATGGTGCCAAAAACAAAAAACATCCAATGAGGGGCAGTTCTGCAGATGGAAACGCCTTGTTGATGAGAGAGGTCAACAGAGAATGGACAGACTGGTTTGAACTGACAAAGTCTACAGTAACTCAGATAACCGCTCTGTACAATTGAGAAGAATAGCATCTCAGAATGTTATTCTGAGATGCGGGTTGGCACTGTTTTGGCGGCACAAGGGGGACCTACACAATATTAGGCAGGTGGTTTTAATGTTGTGGCTGATCGGTGTATATACTATATATATGTATATGTATACTGTATATATGTATACTGCATATAAAATATATTACTGTGGGTGACAGGACTTGGAAGATAAGGTTTGCTCCTAAAAGAAACACCATCTTGGTGGACGAATTGAATTGTTATCACCTTTTAAAATGAATAAGCCACATCCTAATAATAGTCCATGTAAATTCAACATTCAAATCAGGCTATGACCGCTAGCTAAACTTTCCTATGCAACGGCTTTCTTGGAACAATGAAGATTTTTCTAGACCTCTGTTTTATTTAATCACAAATTCCTTAGTGCCAATTATTACCTGTACTTACAAACAGCTTGATTTCCATGACAGCACAGCTGTTTCCAAGTACTGACTTAGATTTTCTTGATTTCAATTTCATTACTAAATAATTTGTATGCATACACTGAAGTCTAATGTAGACATTTGATTTCCACCATGCAGAATGATAGAACATGAAAGAAAGAATGTTACCCCAAACCTCGCTGCCTTTTCTCCCAGACAATGAGTACTCAAATGTGTAATCAAGTTGGTATTGTAAGCTAGAGGAACTAAGGCATTGTTCTGTATACCCAATAAAAAATACCAGTTATAAACAAAAGGCTTTTAAAGCCTGATTCAATAGAAACCTTTTTAAACGCCACAAATATGCTTTTTACTGTCTGGATCTTTAGGAACATGAACTGGCAGTTTAAAGAACTACAAAAGATCTATGTAATGTAACATCAAGAATATTTTAAAATCCAAAGAACTATATGGCCAACTTAAGACCCTATACATAGAAAACGGTTCCATGCTTACCCTACTGCAATACCAAAAATGAATAAATAAATAAATATAAAATCAATCAATCAATAAATAATAGAGTAACAGTTTCTTTAAAGATGATTTGTAAGTAATAATGCTAAAGAAATGTTAATAATAATACTAGAAAGTGTTATAGATAATGCTATTTCAATTTGAGTGGCAGAAAACACTTTAGGAGATTATTGTACCGTGGAATTATCATTTTATGGTGCCTCTAAGCTCCTATTTTTCCTGAGAGGATGTTTTGCAAGCATATTACTCTGTATTCTCAATGTATTCTTTATTAACTTTCACTATTTAAAGACATGAAGCAGAATGCATCACAACATCTTTAGACAGATAATCTCACTATGGGATCATACTCAAGGGCAAGATTTACTAAAAGAGAGCCTTCAAAAGTAAACGTAGTCAAAGATAAATAGATATGTTTTATTTTAGAAAAGTAACTTTCTATTCTATACGAATATGCGATGAATTACTTGCTGTGTTGCACAAATAGCAAACGTAGACGCCCCTACCCCTACCATAAGAGAATAGCCTATAAACAACTGGTATGAAGCAAGAAACAATTGAGTCAAAACTAGAGTTTCCATTCTTAAAGGGCAATACAAACGCTTTTTAAATTTTGTGATTTTAACACTGCAATTTTAATACATGTTTTCAGCAGAAAGGAATCCTTTAAACTTATACCCATTAGCTTTTAGAATTAATAATATTTGATTTTAGTCATTTAGCAAACACTTTCATCCTAAGCGACAAATGAGGAATAGGACAAGCCATCTATCATTCAGAAGTCAACAATATCTGCAATGAACGATTGTATTTTTTATTAACTAACATCTGCAAAAAATTAATAAATGCACACTACCGTTCAAAAGTTTGGGGTCACTTGCCTGAAATGTTTCTCATGATCTTAAAAACCTTTTGATCTGAAGGTGTATGCTTATATGTTTGAAAGTAGTTTTGTAGACAAAAATATAATTGTGTTAACATATTAATTTATTTAATTATAAAACAAAAAACGTATTGACATTTATTTTTATTTATTTATTTATTTTTATTTTTTAAATGGATGACTTGGACCGAATAATTACAAAACAAAAAAATTATTGACATTTATTTTTATTTATTTATTTATTTTTATTTTTTAAATGGATGACTTGGACCGAATAATTAAGACAAGCAGCCACTAAGTGCCCAGCATATAGATAGAAACTCCTTCAATACTGTTTAAAAAGCATCCCAGGGTGATACCTCAAGAAGTTAGTTGAGAAAATGTCAAGAGTACATGTCTGCAAAATCTAGGCGAAAGGTGGCCACTTTGAAGATGCTAAAATATAACACAGTTTTGATTTATTTCGGATTTTTTTAGTCACAACATAATTCAGATATGTCCATTTCTATTATTCCATAGTTTTGACGACTTTATTATTATGCTAAAATGTGAAAAATAAAATAAAATAAAATAAAATAAAATAAAATAAAATAAAGAATGAGTAAGTGACCCTAAACCTTTGAATGGTAGTGTATATATATTGTTCATTGTTTGTTCATGATACCTAATGCATTACTTTAACTAATGTAAAAGTAAGGAACATTATTATAAAGTGTTACCTAAAACAATAATTGATTATTCATTTATTTTACTAGTAAGAAGAAGAAGAGGGAGAAACAAAGAGCGCAACATGACTTTTATTTTGAAATCAAAATTAGCTAGTAGTCTTGTGGTTTTCGGCTTCATCCGCAAGCGGAGCTTCATTGTAAACACACTGCGTCCATTTTCAAACCTATCCGGATAAACATCAGACATCAGCGCCGAACATGGGGGCCGTGCTCGGGCTTTGCTCCATGGCCAGTTGGGTGAGTTTACATATTTATATCCTGCTAAAATATAAATATAATCATAAAGACGTACGAAAGAAAATAACTATTGGATTTGTTGGCTAGTTTAGTATGTGGTGCTGATGGCATCCGCAGAAAAAAGCCACAACTGAGAGAGAAAATGGTGTCTGGGCCCTTCACGATGCCCTAAATTCCTGAAACCTACTGGATCTTTAAAATAATAACCACGAAAGACACATGACAGCACATTAAACACACTGTGTTTTATGGGGCGACTCTAATCAAACTATTGTTCAAAATGTATATAATGTTGAGTGGTTCCCCGTCATGGTATGATAGAGAAAGTCTTTGTTTTTGTTTCGATTCATTACAATAGTCATTATTATTATTATTATTATTATTATTATTTTTAAAGCAGGTCAAGTTTGTTATGATTTTAGATGTTGCGACATCAAAACAAGCATCAAATGTCAACTCATGACACAAGAGGAGAGGCCTACATGAGATATGTAGTGTTTACTTTTTGGTTACGTTGTAGAATAACGTTGATTCATAAGTCATTAAATGGTTAGTTTGCCCAAAAAGGAAATTTCTTTCATCATTTAATATTTTTCCAAACACGTATGATTGACTTATTTTAGGAAGGATTTAATGCCCTGTTTGAACTAATCACTTGATCTGAACACTATGTGTATTTGTTATGTAATGCCAGACAAATTTAGGTACAAGCTTCATTGTCTGTTGGCATTTGTGTCTCGGAAAGGTGAAGACTGAGTCACCTCTAATTAGTATGACTAATGATCAAGTCATTTATATCAAGCGCTGATATGAGTCATTCTGAAGTCAGTGTGTTTGTGCATTGCCCAACCTTGCTCATCTGACACTTACTGTACAAAGTTAATGTGTTCTTATATATTTTCCCCTGTAGATTCCTTGCCTTTGTGGCAGTGCTCCTTGCCTGTTGTGCAAATGTTGCCCGAATGGAAACAACTCAACTGTTACTCGGCTAATCTACGCCTTCTTTATGCTGCTGGGCGTGGGCATCGCCTGCATCATGCTCATGCCAGGCATGGAGGGGCATCTGAAGAAGGTAATCCAGCTGTAAATTTGCCATTGTGGTTGGTGTAGCATAGTGGTTGAAGATCTGGGCTGGGAAATGAAAGATTGTAGGTTCGAACACTGCACTGGCTATTAACAGTTAGGTAAAACACTTAACCTCAGATTACTCCGGTTGGATTATCCCTCTAATAAAAGTGTTCTGTGTGTTGCTTTCGACAAAAGCATCTGCTAAACGACTACTTACTGCTATTCTTGCCTTAGTTTACAATTTAAATTAGGGCTGTCAATCGATGAATTTTTAAAATAAAATTAATTACATGATATGCTGGTTAATTAACCGCATTTTTAAATTTTTGCAGAGAAAGGCCCTCAAATAACAATAAATACAGTTGTGCTCAAAAGTTTGCATACCCTGGCAGAAATTGTGAAATTTTGGCATTGATTTTGAAAATATGACTGATCATACAAAAAACTGTCTTTTATTTAAGGATAGTGATCATATGAAGTCATTTATTATCACATAGTTGTTTGGCTCCTTTTTAGTTCATAATGATAACAGAAATCACCCAAATGGCCCTGATCAAAAGTTTACATACCCTTTAATGTTTGGCCTTGTTACAGACAGACGAGGTGACACACAGGTTTAAATGGCAATTAAAGGTTAATTTCCCACACCTGTGGCTTTTTAAATTGCAAATAGTGTCTGTGTATAAATAGTCAATGAGTTTGTTAGCTCTCACGTGGATGCACTGAGCAGGCTAGATACTGAGCCATAGGGAGCAGAAAAGAACTGTCAAAAAACCTGCGTAACAAGGTAATGGAACTTTATAAAGATGGAAAAGGATATGAAAAGATATCCTCAGCCTTGAAAATGCCAGTCAGTACTGTTCAATCACTTATTAAGAAGTGGAAAATTCGGGGATCTTTTGATACCAAACCAAGGTCAGGTAGACCAAGAAAGATTTCAGCCACAACTGCCAGCAGAATTGTTCGGGATACAAAGAAAAACCCACAGGTAACCTCAGGAGAAATACAGGCTGCTCTGGAAAAAGATGGTGTGGTTGTTTCAAGGAGCACAATACAACAATACTTGAACAAAAATGAGCTGCGTGGTTGAGTTGCCAGAAAGAAGCCTTTACTGCGCCAATGCCACAAAAAAGCCCGGTTACAATATGCCCGACAACACCTCACAGCTTCTGGCACACAGTAATTTGGAGTGACGAGACCAAATTAGAGCTTTATGGTCACAACCATAAGTGCTATGTTTGGAGAGGGGTCAACAAGGCCTATAGTGAAAACAATACCATCCCCACTGTGAAGCATGGTGGTAGCTCACTGATGATTTGGGGGTGTGTGAGCTCTAAAGGCACGGGGAATCTTGTGAAAATTGATGGCAAGATGAATGCAGCATGTTATCAGAAAATACTGGCAGACAATTTGCATTCTTCTGCACGATAGCTGCGCATGGGACGCTCTTGGACTTTCCAGCATGACAATGACCCTAAGCACAAAGCCAAGTTGACCCTCCAGTGGTTACAGCAGAAAAAGGTGAAGGTTCTGGAGTGGCCATCACAGTCTCCTGACCTTAATATTATCGTGCCACTCTGGGGAGATCTCAAATGTGCGGTTCATGCAAGATGACCAAAGACTTTGCATGACCTAGAGGCATTTTGCCAAGAAGAATGGGCAGCTATACCACCTGCAAGAATTTGGGGCCTCATAGACAACTATTACAAAAGACTGCACGCTGTCATTGATGTTAAAGGGGGCAATACACCGTATTAAGGACTAAGGGTATGCAGACTTTTGAACAGGGGTCATTTCATTTTTTTCATTGTTGCCATGTTTTGTTTTATGATTGTGCCATTCTACAGTCTACAGTAACCTACAGTTGAATATGAATCCCATAAGAAATAAAAGAAATGTGTTTTGGCTGCTCACTCATGTTTTCTTTAAAAATGGTACCTATATTACCAATTCTCCAAGGGTATGCAAACTTTCGAGCACAACTGTAAATATATAATGATTAAATAATTATTAGATGTCATATTTAAATAATTATGAATATATGCTATAAATATAATAATTCAGCTCATTAAAATGTATTGCATTATTGTGGCAAATGAGTAAAACATTGAAAAGACAATACAATAAGTGGCTTAAAAATGGAAAATTCTCATGTTTTATTCACCCTCATGCCATCCCAGATGTGTTTGGCTTCCCATCTCAGAATATCTCCTACATTTTGAAGCTCCAAAAGCACATAAAGGCAGCATAAAAGTAATCCATATGCCAGATGTTAAATGAACGTCTTCTAAAGTTATAAGTGTGGGTAAGAAATGGATCAGTATTTAAGTCCTTTTTTACGCAGTCTCCACTTTCACGTTCTTCTTGTGTTTTTGGCGATTCAGATCTTCATGCATATCGCCACCTACTGGCAGGGAGAAGAATTTATAGTAAAAAGGGGCTTAAAAAGGACTTTGCAGTAAAAATGGACAGTATATTTCTGTTTCTCACCCACATTTATCTTATCGCTGCTGAAGGCTGATTTAACCACTGGAGTCTTATGGATTACTTTTATGCTGCCTTTAAGCGCATTTTGGAGCTTCTGAATTTTGGTACCCATACACTTGCATTGTGAGGACCTACATACCTGAAATATTCTTCTGACACGTGTACATTAACAAATCTTTATAAAAGCCTCTATCTCGGACAGATTGAAGAATTAAATTACAAAATGGATTGCTGTGGACTGTAGGCCAGTGACATGCTTACGTTCCATAATATGGAAATAAACAAAATATTGCCTTCTTAAAGGTAATGTTCACCCAAAAATTACAGTTCTCATCATTTATTCATCTTCATGCCATACCAGATGTGTGACTTACTTACTTTTTCAAGTCTGTAGGTCCTCACAATACAAGTGAATGGGTACCGAAATTCAGAAGCTCCAAAACGCACTTAAAGGCAGCATATAAGTAATCCATAAGACTCCAGTAGTTAAATCCATGTCTTCAGAAACTATATAATAGGTCTGGGTGAGAATCTGATAAAACTTTAAGTCATTTGTTTACTCTAAATCTCCACTTTCATATCTGAAATTGAAAGTGGAGATTTAGAGTAAAAAAGGACTTAAATATCGTTCTCTTTCTCACCCACACCTATTTTATTGCTTTTGAAGATATGCATTTCAACACTGGAGTCATGTGGATTACTTTTATGTTTCCTTAATGTGATTTTTGGAACTACAAAAGTCTGATCACCATTAACTCATATTGTATGGCTGTACAGTGCTGAGCTACCTTTCTAAAAATCTTATTTTGTGTTCTGCTGATGAAAGAAAATCATATACATCTGGGATGGCATGAGGGTGAGTAAATGAACTATCCCTTTAAATATAGCTGTTATCTGTGCTATATTTAATCTGCAACACATTGTGAACATAACATATTGAATACAGACAACGGTATAAAAAGAAAAGTTTGGTTTGCACTAACTACATACTACATGCATCATTATCTCAAAACATCGGCTTTCCACACAAAACACGACAGATGCAACAACAACGTGCTGTTTCTTCTCGAATATGGTAGGAAGCATTGTTGGGTATCGTAAATAAAATACAATGAAGAATAATGAATGAATGAGTAAAAATGAAATGAGGAACATTCATGTCATAATAACTGTAACAGGATGACTGGCAGGTTGTGGACGGTGACAGGATGCACACAACATTGCAACTGAGGGGTCTTTGGTTTCAAGACATGATATTATGACGTCATAGTAAGCTATGTCCCAAAACGTACACACTTTTTTGCTACACAATTGTAGACACATTTCCATTACAAAAAGAGGACACACTTTAAGGGCATAGTGCAAGCAGGCGAATTGGGACATAGCATGTGGTTTGTTCTCTGTACAGCTGTGCGTCGCCTAGACAGCTGGAGTTTCACTTACTGCCCCCTGCTGAAAACAGGTGGTACTTCAAGTTTAAATTGCTCCGATGGTAGGAATATTCCTTATTACGTTCTGGGAACATGATTAATTGCGTACGTTTTTTTTTTTTTTTTACGTTTTATTTTTTTATGTAATGAATCACACCGAATTAATGCGTTAAATCGACAGCTCTAATTTAAATACATTTTGGAAAGTTTGTAAAAATTTGTGCAAAGTTTAGATTCTCAAATCAAATGTAGTTTTACTTCTGAGGCCTTTTTATGATGGTCTTTTGTTGTCTAGGTAATGGGGCATTCCAGTAATTTCCATGTTATTTGTATGTCGCTGCAGATTCCAGGCTTTTGTGAAGGAGGAATGGGGTCGTCTATTCCAGGGGTCGAAGGTCACGTGAACTGTGATGTCCTTGTTGGGTATAAGGCTGTGTATCGCGTATGCTTTGGGATGGCCATGTTCTTCCTGCTTTTCTCTCTCATCATGGTGAAGGTCAAGAGCAGCCAGGACCCACGAGCCGCTGTGCATAATGGGTATGTTGCCTAGTGGTTAAGAGAGGTTGAGGGTTTGAATAAGAGGAATCGCTATTGCGTCTATTGAAAAAGCACTTTATGAAGTTCTGAAAGTCAGTTTAGATAAATTAGCTTTTAGACATTAGCTTAATAGCACAGTAGTAGCAAGTCAAGTGACATAAATAAACTGTAAAAAGCATGCAATTAGCTTTACTTGGGCAATGCTGGAAATAAAAATATTTTCAACAATATTTGCTCTAAATATGCAAACTAATAATAAAAAAAATTGTGATCTTTAAGCTCCACTAAGCTTCCTAAATGTTCCATCTTCTCCAGGTTTTGGTTCTTCAAATTTGCGGCTGCCACTGCTATTACAGTCGGAGCTTTCTTCATTCCCGAAGGCCCCTTTACTACTGGTAAAAGACCCTTATTCTTACTATATCACCTTAATTATAAACCATGCTTGTTATTACTTGATTATAACAACACTAAGGCGATTACACTCATTTACTCACCCAAATGTAGAACCCAAAAGGAGATAAAGAGACCCTGTTAGCCTCAGTCATCATTCACTTTCATTGCATCTTTCTTCCACCATGCAATGAAAGTGAATGGTGACTGATGCTAATATTCTGCTAGATAACTCTGTGTTCCACAGAAGAAAGTCAGCTTTGGAACAACATAAAAGGGAGTAAATGATTTGGGTGAACTATACCTTTAAGAGGTTGTTCCAACATCTATTTATGAGGAAGATCTAATGATCTTCTGCTTGGCCTCTTCCAGTCTGGTTTTACGTTGGCATGGCCGGAGCGTTCTGTTTCATCCTCATCCAGCTAGTGCTCTTGATTGACTTTGCTCACTCTTGGAACGAGTCCTGGGTGGAGAAGATGGAGGAGGGAAACTCTCGCTGCTGGTATGCAGGTATGTGGAAGAACAACCTAATTTTGATTGGTCTCATTTGAGAGTCAAGGTGTAAAAAGACTGTATGCTATGAAAAAAAAAAAAGATTTATTCACTGTCCACAGCTCTTCTGTCGGCCACAACCATCAACTACGCTCTGTCCTTGATGTCCCTGGTGCTCTTCTATGTGTATTACACTCACTCTGATGGCTGCACTGAGAACAAGGTGTTTATAAGCATCAACATGTTGCTGTCTGTCGGGGCGTCTGTCTTGTCCATCCTGCCTAAAATCCAGGTAATAAATGCGTAGACATCAGGGTTTGTATGGACAGTATCAGATAAATATTGGTCTGTTACAGCTACTTTTCAACCAACAGCTTTAATCAATATGATAGAAAATGAAAGTTCTCCCATCATTTACTCAACCTCATGTTGTTCCAAACCCGTATGACTTTCTTCTGTGGGAAGAGAAAAAAAAAAAAGTTGAGTTGAGTTGCAAAAAGATGCAGTGAAAGTGAATAGTGACTTTTGTGTTCCATAGAAGAAAGTAAGTTATACGGGTTTTGGAACAACATGAGGGAGAGTAAATTATGACATAATTTATCACTTACTGTTATAATATTGTTCAAAGTTTTGAATGAGTATAATTTATTTTCACTGAGCAAGTATTACATGAAGTTGTGTAAATAATAAGAGAATAAAGCTTTACCTCATGATGTAAAGTTCATTTCCTTTTCTTTCCTCAGGAGTCACAGCCCAGGTCTGGTCTCTTGCAGTCCTCTATTGTTTCCTTGTACACCATGTACCTGACTTGGTCTGCCATGACCAATGAGCCTGGTATGCATTCTGAGATATTTAGGAAAGGAAGACAACATGTTCTACTGTAAACATCTGGTGATAAAATCACTCTGAAATGTGTTTTTTTTTTTCTACCCATCAAGACCGCAAGTGCAATCCAAGCTTGCTCAGCATTATAGGCCTCAACAGCACCAGCCCTGCTGGTCAGGACCGCGTTGTTCAGTGGTGGGATGCTCAGGGCATTGTAGGATTGATTCTGTTCCTGTTGTGTGTGCTGTACTCCAGGTAAGAAAGTTTCCCATTTGTTAAAAGGGATTATTCTCACAAAATTAACATTTAGGCATCAATTACTCTCCCTTGTGTCATTTCAAACCAAAGGACTTTCTTTCTTCCTTGGAACACAAAAGGGGATGTTAGGCAGGATGTTAGCCTCAGTCACCAATCACTTTTATTGTATCTTTTTCCATACAGTGAAAGTGAAAGTTGACTGAGCGTAACATTCTGCCTAAAATCTATTTTTGTGTTGCACTGAAGAAAGAAAGTCGAAAAGATCAAAGATAGTTTGGGAATGACATGAGGGTGTGTAAATGATCATGAATTTTCATTTTTGGGTGAACTGTCACTTTAAATGATATGAGCAAATGTTTCCGCCTATTTTCAATGCTTTTTAAATTTCCTCAGCATCCGCAATTCCAGCAACGCTCAGGTGAACAAGCTGACCCTCACCAGTGATGAATCTGCTCTGATTGAGGATGGATCCGCTCCAGAGAACTTTGAAGTGAGCGATGGCAACAACCGTGCTGTTGACAATGAGAAAGATGGAGTCACCTACAGCTACTCTTTCTTCCACTTTATGCTATTCCTGGCCTCCCTGTACATCATGATGACACTGACCAACTGGTACAGGTATGTGTTCATATGATTAGGTATCATATGTAAATTTGTCTAATATATATATATATATATTATACAGCACTGTGCAAAAGTCTTCAGCACATAAGATGTTTCACAAAAGCATTTGTCTTAAGATGGTTATTTATATTATCTTCAGCTTTAGTGTGTCAATAGGAAATAAATAATGTTAGACTCCCAAACATTACTTTTGCAAATAGAAAAGATTAGAATAGAAGAACAGAGAGGCCTGCAACAGATGTCATGGCCCCCACAAAGCCCCCCACTGAACATCGTGTCAGTCTGAGATTACATGAAGAGACAGAAGCAACTGAGACAGCCTAAATAGATAGAAGAACTGTGGCGAATTCTCCAAGAAGCTTGGAACATCCTATCTGCCAACAACCAGTCCAGGTGTACCTAGGAGAATTGGTGCTGTTTTGAAGGCAAAGGTGGCCACACCAAATATTGATTTAGCTTTTTTACGTTTACTGGACTTTGTATGACATTAAGTGATAAATGAAAACTATTTATGTCATTATTTTTGAAGACATCCTCACTATGCAACATTTTTTAGAAGTGCCTAAAACTTTTGCACAGTACTGTGTGTGTGTGTGTGTGTGTGTGTGTGTGTGTGTGTGTGTGTGTGTGTGTACGTACGTATGTACATACATAGACCGGTCAGCTGCAACATTAAAACCACCTGCCTAATATTGTGTAGGTCCTCCTTGTGCTGCCAAAACAGCGCCAACCCAAATCTCAGAATGGCATTCTGAGATTATATTCTTACAGAGCGGTTATCTGAGTTACTGTAGACTTTGTCAGTTCGAACCAGTCTGGCCATTCTCTGACCTCTCTCATCAACAAGGCATTTCCATCCACAGAACTGCCGCTAACTGGATATTTTTTGTTTTTGGCACCATTCAGAGTAAATTCTAGAGACTATTGTGTGTGTAAATCCCAGGAGTTCAGTAGTTACAGAAATACTCAAACCAGCCCATCTGGCACCAACAATCATGCCACGCTCCAAATCGCTGAGATCACATTTTGTCCCCATTCTGATGGTTGATGTGAACATTAGCTGAAGCTCCTGACCCATATCTGCATGATTTTATGCACTGCACTGCTGCCACATGATTGGCTGATTAAATAATCGTATGGATGATTGTTGGTGCCAGACAGGCTGGTTTGAGTATTTCTGTAACTGCTGATCTCCTGGGATTTACACACACAACAGTCTCTAAAATGTACTCTGAATGGTGCCAAAAACAAAAAACATCCAGTAAGGGGCAGTTCTGCAGATGGACATGCCTTGTTGATGAGAGAGGTCAACAGAGAATGGCCAGACTGGTTCGAACTGACAAAGTCTACAGTAACTCAGATAACCGCTCTGTACAATTGTGGTGAGAAGAATAGCATCTCAGAATGCTGATCTGAGATTCGGGTTGGCGCTGTTTTGGCGGCACGAGGGGGACCTATACAATAATAGAAAGGTGGTTTTAATGTTGTGGCTGATTGGTGTGTGTGTGTGTGTGTGTATATATATATATATATATATATATATATATATATATATATATATATACACACATACATACATGGCTACTAACCAAGTAAATAAATAAATGGTCATGAAATGTTGATTTGAGTTGAAATTATTTTATGTGATAAGAAAGAGACCACTGAGTGTACAAGAGACTATCTGAAGCTATGTAGGAAATCTGTCAATTATACAGTTTAGCGGTCGTTATACAAAAATATTCGCCCGCAGAATACTGCAATTGACCAATCAGGATTAAGTATTTTAGAGAGCTATGCAATAACATGACTTAATTTTTCCATATCAGTGTATTCTTTTACTAGGCCAGGTTTCAAAAGTATCAATCACAAGTATATAATGTACTGTATAATTGAAGCCTAATTTATCTTGACACATGTGAAATTTAATATAAAAAAAACAAGCAAAACAGAATAGATTTATAGTATTTGACATCATATCATCATGACACGTTTGGTTATTACAGTCGTGTATGAAACATGTTATTAATAAATGAAATTTTTGTAATATAATTATCAACCTTATCCTCCTGAGACCCATGTGTGACTGCTGTGTGCATTTTCCTTTTCCCTTTTTGATTTGTTAGTAGTAGCACATAATAAACATGCACAATATTTTTTATTTTTTTCTAGACTGAATAGTTTTCCTAAAAAATGTTGTCCTTATATGTGGACAGTGCTACTAAGTTGTGAAATTTTAAATGAAACCAAGCTATATATATATATATATATATATATATATATATATATATATATATATATATATATATATATATATATATATATATATTTTTTTTTTTTTTTTTTTTATAAAATTTTTTATTATGTTTCTATGTTTTTTTTTTTAGACATTACAGACATTGCATTAAAAAAAAATCAGATTCAAAGTAATGGCCAGCATCATCCAATCACTGCCAACCATGTTACAATAAAATGATACATTATAAATTCTGAATCTATGTACTGATTAACATTGTCTCATGTCTGCCAAACATGTTGAGTGGTGAAAACATTCAGATTTTAGATTTTTAGAGTGAACGCACTTCAGAACAGTTCAAAATGCACCTTATTTTCATTCTAACTCCATATAAGTTATAATGCACAGTAAATATAGGTTTTCTAAGGAAAAAATGCGCCGAAGTACACATTTGCGTACATTGCGTTTAACAGTGCGACATTTTGTGATAAATAGCTCAAATTCTAGAAATGGCATGTCGGATGAAACTAGTGACTCTAATCTTTTGTCCCAAACAGGCTTCAATGAAAAAACTTAATTAGGTTTCTCACCAGATGTTTTTTTGTTGGCGTTTCTCCCAAAGACAAACTCTGCTGTGTTCGCCACCATGTTGTTTTGTCACATGTCTCCATTTATCCCTTTACTGACAGCATAGAGTCTTCTGAACTGCATGTGGACACGGGGTTGCACGAGGTTAAACCCATGAAAAATTGTCTGTCTGTATTCTAAATAGGTTAATCCCTATTCAGATCTGACCCCTAATATTGATTCAAGTCCACTGCATGATGAAAGAACTGCATTTGGCCTTTCACACAATTAAGCTTAAACTCTGGTCTCTGATCTAATTTTTAAAGCCCTGACTCCAGCTATGAGACGATGACCAGCAAATGGCCTTCCGTGTGGGTGAAAATCTCTTCCAGCTGGATCTGCATCTCTCTGTACGTGTGGACACTGGTGGCTCCACTGGTCCTCAACAACCGTGACTTCGACTGAGAGGATACATAGAATTAAAGCTTGTTGTAATGCTTTGCCATTATCTTTGTGAATATCCACCTGTATAGGATACGAGAGTTCTAAATGTAAATACTGTGAGTGTTTCATTCATTCAGCTAACCCTACATGTGTGTTTTATATTCTGCATGCTTTTATGTAGGAGTTTATTTGTTGAAATATAAAATAGGGGGTGAAATGAAGAACACAGTTTGAGATTCCAGTTATTATGTGAATATAAGTTCCTAAAGAAAGACTTTTAAGAGCACAATAGTGTGTTCTTCGAAATTAAGAGATGTTGGAACAGTAATTAATAGTTTCTGTATGTTTTTTAAAAAAAAAAATGATCTTAAGTTATTTGTGAAGAGTAGCAACAATGCAGGTCATGTTTTTCCATAAGTAATGTGACTTGTGATTTCCTATAGAATGCACAAAGTATACAGTGTTGCATTTGCATGTTAAAAATTTACAGGCAACTTAGAATTGTACATTTTGTCATGCTTTTGGCTTCCTAATGATTTGCACCAATAACATAACATATTTAAGACTGTAACAGTGCTAACCCTTTTGCAACTTGCACAGGTGAGTTAGGGTATGTTAAGCTTGTAGCCAATGTGTGATTGTGTTGAACAATGTTTTGCTCTGAATTTTGTTATTTCTAGCTGAAACTCCTTAATAGATGACATGTTTTGGTATTGTTATCCTTGTAGTCAATAGGCTCACTGGTAATATTTGTTGATTGAGCTGCTCTTGTACCAGTTTTTTTCAAGCTGTCAGTGTTATTTCTTGCCTTTTGACAAGTGCATTGTAATCATCCCACATTTCATCTTATTAAAGGTTTAAAACCCAAAATGTTTACTGAGTGAAGTGTGTAAACTAAATAAGGGAAAATGAAGTTTTCTAAAGCAATGGGGCTTTAATTAGAAATGTATTGACACTGGATTCAATGCATTTCTTCTGTTCACAGCTTAATTTACTGCCCTCTGCTGGCCAAAAAGATAAAGCGCACCTACCAAAGTTGCTAAGTTTTGTCATGTGTGGTTCTACAACTGTTATTTGACATTTGATTTAAAGCAATATCAGCACTTTATTGTCATTTTCATTTACAGTATTTTTAAATCAACCAAGTGAATAGGCTAGCTAGACTCAAGGGCTACAACATACGAGATGGCCACATTTACCTTTATAATTTTAAAGGGATCGTTCACCCAA
Organism: Myxocyprinus asiaticus; assembly: GCF_019703515.2. Lineage (NCBI taxonomy): Eukaryota > Metazoa > Chordata > Actinopteri > Cypriniformes > Catostomidae > Myxocyprinus > Myxocyprinus asiaticus. The sequence goes on along the minus strand of NC_059368.1, from coordinate 9,339,509 downwards.
AAATGAAAATTAATTTACTCACATTCACGCCAACCCAGATGTTTCTTCTGCAGCACACAAATAAATATATATATATATATATATATATATATATATATATATATTTTTTATTTAATATCTCCGCTCTGTAAATTACAGGAAGTGAATTGTGGCCAGAACTTTGAAGATCCAAAAAGCACATAAAGGCAGAATAAAAATAATCCAAATAGCTCCAGTGGTTAAATCCATGTCTTCAGAAGCGATATGATATTTGTGAGTGAGAAACAGATCAATATTTAAGTTCTTTTTTACTATAAATCTCCACCTTTGACCAGCCCTGACCAGTAGGTGGTGACATGCTTGAATAATTGTCAATAAAACAGTAGAATGTAGAAGTGCAAGTGGCGATTTATAGTAAAAAAGGACTTCTATCTTTTTCTCACCTGCACCTATTATATCGCTTCTGAAGACATGGATTTAACCATTGGAGTCGTTTGGATTACTTTTGTTACCTTTATGTGCTTTTTGGAGTTTCAAAGTTCTGGCCACCATTCACTTGCATTGTGTGGACCTACAAAGCTGAGATATTCTTCTAAAAATCTTTGTGTTCTGCACAAGAAAGTCATACACATCTGGGATAAGTTATAACTTATCCGTTGTTTGAAAATGCATAGATTCCGCTACATTTACGCCTGCCTAGTGTGGATGAGCTGCGTAAACAGCAAAATCAGTGCGTTTTCAAACAAAAACATATTTGGGGCCGGTTTTCAGATTCCTATCGTAATCATTTTCCAAAGTGAATGCAATAATGGAGAGCGTTTTCAAAATGCTCCGTTTTCACACTCCATTACCGCATACTTTGGAAAAAATTGATGTTAGGAAACTTTGTTCTGGGTTCAATACAAGTTAAGCTCAATCGACAGCATTTGTGGCATAATATTGATTACCACAAAAATTTATTTAGACTCATCCCTCCCTTTTCTTTATAAAAAAAAAAAAAAGGCAAAACTGGAGGTTACAGAGAGGCACTTTCAATGGAAGTGATTGGGGCTAATTTTTGGAGGCTTTAAAAGCAGAAATGTGAAGCTTATAATTTTATAAAAGCACTTACATTAATTCTCTGTTAAAACTTATGTAATATTTAAGCTGTAAAGTTGTTTAAATTGTCATTTTTACAGTTAAGGATTTTAGGTTTTGTTGACATTACATTGTCATGGCAACCAAGATGTTAATTTGCATCAATGCTTTTCTGTGATTTGTGCTTCCTTGAAACCAAAAACAAAGCAGACAGGTGGCTTTCAGCTGAAATGAAACACTGGGCATTATAGATCATGTTTTTAATCGCAAAATTAATTAGGCTTCAATGTAAAAGGTGGTTTTTATGACAAGCTTGTGTGTCAAAAGTGAATATCATAAACACCAGCTGACATTTTTAAGGTACTTTAATGCTACAGCCAAGCTTAATATAATGATGAAAAGCTCTTGGTAATGCCAACATTACTGAAGTAACCATAAGCAAAATTCTTCACTGCTATTTAAAGTAAGATCTGGACATCACACAGGCACTTCTATACCATATTAATGAAAGATAACTGACTCCCACAACAATCTTTGATCTTTACTGAACTTGCTCAGTGAACTTGTCATAAATATAAAAAAGGAACACACATATTTCACAAAATAGCTGCAATGTTATCCAGCAACATAACTGTTCTCCTGCAAGAGATGGTGGAAAGTACAGTAACTAGTGAACGGTGTAAAAAGAATTATGTTGGAGGAATGAAGGAATGTCAAACTCATGGAAGGATGGTACCAAAAACATTCTGGCAAATAGATATATTCATCAAAATGATGATCTAAAAAAAAAAAAAAAATCAAAAAGGTCCAGTCCCGTTTTGCAGGCTTATTCCCTTTTATATATCCAGCTATGGCGTGTCGGCGCTGGGCAGGTCAGTGTTCAGTCCGCACAGGTAGAACAGCGTGGACTCACTCGCCTCTGCTTCTGTGAGGGGTTCCAGCCTGATCAGCGAACTGCGTGGGATCTCCGTCTCCAGGGCCTTGTCCAACAAATCTGCTGGTTCTTCTGGGCTCAGGTTTTCAGTTGGGGGATCTGCGGGTGGGGCGAGAGGGGTGCATCCATCCAGGAAGGCCAGCAGAGGGCATGTGGTGTACTGGATCAGCTGCTTATCTGAATGAAGTTACCAACACAGCAGTAAATGCATTTCAGCATGTTATGAAAAATGGGGGATATTGATTTAACCCTCCTGTTATGTTTAGGTCATTTTTGACCGGTTAAAGAGATTAAAACAATGAAAAACTAATCTTAATCTTGTATTTAGTCAAAATGCATTGGAGTCTGTAAAAGGAAATAACTAAAAAGGAAAAAAAAAAAAAGTGTATAATATATATATATACACACACATACATGGACAATAGTATTGGGACACACCTCTTAATCATTGAATTCAGGTGTTTCATTCAGTCCCATTGCCACAGGTGTATAAAATCAAGCACCTAGCCATGCAGTCTGACTTTACAAACATTTGTGAAAGAACGGGTCGTTATAAAGAGCTCACCGAATTCGAGCGTGGTACTGTAATAGGATGCCACTGTTGCAACAAGTCAGTTCGTGAAATTTCTTCCCTCCTAGATATTCCACGATCAACTGTATGTGGTATTATTGCAAAGTGGAAGCGTTTAGGAACCACAGGACCATGTAAAGTTACAGAGTGGGGTCGCCGAGTGCTGAGGCGCATAGTGTGTAAAAGTCGCCAACGCTCTGCTGACTCAATAACTGCAGAGTTCCAAACCTCCTCTGGCATTAACATCAGCACAAAAACTGTGCGCTGGGAGCTTCATGGCATGGGTTTCCATGGTCGAGCAGCTGTATGCAAGCCTTACATCACCAAGCACAATGCCAAGCGTCGGATGGAGTGGTGTAAAGCATGCCGCCACTGGAGCAGTGGAAACGTGTTCTGTAGAGTGACGAATCACGATTCTCTATCTGGCAGTCTGATGGACGAGTCTGGGTTTGGCAAATGCCAGGAGAACATTTCCTGCCTGACTGCATTGTGCCAACTGTAAAGTTAGGCGGAGGAGGGATAATGCTATGGAGTTGTTTTTCTGGGGTTGGCCTAGGCCCCTTAGTTCCACTGAAGGGAAATGTTAATGCCTCAGCTTACCAAAACATTTTGGAAAATTCTATGCTTCCAAATTTGTGGAAACAGTTTGGGGAAGGCCCTTTTCTGTTCCAGCATGACTGTGCCCCAGTGCACAAAGCAAGGTCCATAAAGGCATGGTTGGATGGGTTTGGTGTGGAAGAACTTGACTGGCCCACACAGAGCCCTGACCTCAACCCTATTGAACACCTTTGGGATGAACTAGAACGGAGATTGCGAGCCAGGCCCTCTCGTCCAACATCAGTGTCTGACCTCACAAATGCTCTTCTGGAAGAATAGGCAAACATTCCAACAGACACACTTCAAAATCTTGTAGAAAGCCTTCCCAGAAGAGTGGAAGCTGTTATAGCTGCAAAGGGGGGACCAACTCGATATTAATACCTATGGATTTAGAATGGGATGTCATAAAAGCTCCTGTAGGTGTAATGTGTAGGTGTCCCAATACTTTTGTCCATATATATATGTATATATTACTTGTTTATATTTATGCAATGTCAGGGTGGTTTGGGTGATTATTAGGGTGTTGCTAGGGCATTACTAAATGGTTGCAGCAGATGGCTGCTTATTGGGCCAAGTCAAAAGAGACCATCTCCAAGTCTACAGTATATGACATCCTAATCCCTAAATGTGTGGGGAACTTTTCAATAGAAGTCTATAGGGTTTTTCGCTCATTTTTTAAAATAAAAAAACATGATTGTGTTTTTTTTTTTCGAACTAATACAATATAAAATCTATATAAATTAAAAATGTATTTGTTTCTCACCGATACCTAGCATACCTCTTCAGAAAACATGGATTAAACCACTGGAGTCTTTTATGCTGCTTTTATCTGTTTTTTTGGAGCTTCAAAAAGATATTCTTCTAAAACAATGTGTTTGTGTTCAGCAGAAGAAAGCAAGTCATACACATCTGGGATGGCATGAGGGTTAGTAAATGATTATTTTTGGGTGAACTATTCCTTTAATTTTAAAAACATCTTTAAAAAGTAATGGAAATTTCTATGGTGAATATATTTTTTTCTAGCTATGCCGTTCTCTAAAATATTTTCTCAGCTACAAATTGCTCTTTTCAAGTTTAATATCTACAGAATGATTTTTAAATAAATACAATACAATTTCAAATTTATTTTATTTAAAATTTCTTATGTATCTTAACCAGGGCTTCCACATCATTGACTAATGTAATAATTTCCATATGTAATAATAATTTAATGATTACCTGCATTATCATGTTCAGACTTTCCTTTGTTGGCTTTATTGATATCATCTTTTGTTTCCAAGACAGTTTCCTGTCAACAGAAAAAGAATACAAGGACACTATTAGAGAAAATGTATCACTATGAGAGCACGGAATTCAAATTCATAAGGTCATCATGGTGAATTACAGCAGCTATACAACACTGAAAATCCTTATAGAGATTTTCACTGAAAAAAAAATACAAATAAAAAGGAACAGATGGGTAGGTGCATGAGCAGGCAAAGATTACTGAATATCCAAACACACCGCTATGATATCTGGGTCAGTGCTGAATTGTTTTCCATAAAGCACAGCCTGAAAGTCCTCTAGACTGCAGTCGATACTGTCCAGATAGTCCATCAGCTCAACTCTGTTATGATTTAATTGGAAATTAATTACAAACCAGGAATTTAAAAACATGCTAAGTAACATTCTATTCATACCAAGTTCAGATTTGCTGCAAAAACATGCAAAAGACAAAAACAAAGCAATACATTTCTATAAACTCAAAACAAATGATCATTTTTAGGTCAGTTTTTAATTACTTGTCAATGTTTAATTTCTAATTTTGTTTTACATTTTTATAAGACTGAATAGTTTGGAGGTTAAATATTGTTAGTGAATACTTCATAATTCGGTGTTGTATAGCCACATCGGACTAGATGCGAATAAGCCTTTATATACTTTTCTTTCAAACCTGAGATATAACATTTTTGGTCTTTGCATTATGTGTTCTCAGTATTATAATAATTGTTATAATAGTTATTAAAAGCTCACTCAAAATGCGTAACATGAAATAGAAAATTAGATATTAATAATAAACTCTGTCTTCTGTATCTGCATCATTAGTTCACTTACTTGCCAAGAAGGTTGATGTTTTGTGAAATGGCTCCATTCTCACAGAGAATGGAGTCCATCAGGTTGACTGGATCCTCCAAACTCAAACCAGAAGGTTTGTTTGATTGACCGGTGCTACTGATCGGTGAAAAGTCAGAGGTGCTTTTAGGTACTGGTTCTTGTTGAGTGGCTGAATTTTTTATAGTGCCCTTTCCGCTGTTGATTTTTGTGGTTGGGCTGCTTTCATAACTGACTTCCACGATTTCAGCATCTCTGTGAGAAACAGAGAAGAACATGGATTTAAAATCCAGTGCAAATACATTCAAATCTATATAATATAATAAAACACACTCATAATTCCTACCCTTGATCAACTGATACAGATATGCCATCTGTAACTTCTGGGTCTTCGTCAGTGACATCACAGATGATGACATCATCAGAAATGTCGGAACTGGTCTTCAGTCCATCGAGTCCATTTACTGCAGACTAACAGAGAAGACACCAGATGCATCTCTAACACACACAACTTCAATTTTCAATATTAATTAGGAATATCATATTTATATAAATAAATTCTCCCCCACCAAGTGAATTTAACTGAAGGTGACTCTCAGAATTTAAGGTTAATATCCAGGTGCAGGACCACTGAGATTTTATAGATAGATAGATAGATAGATAGATAGAGAGAGAGAGATGAACAGGATCGCTGATGCAAAGTTAAACTGCCAGCAGGAGGTGTTCGAGTGGCCATCTTATTATGCCCAAACTGCCATAGAGCCTCAATGACTGGCCGACCGTTTCACCATCTCTGACCTGTGGATACAACAGTTGCATTTCGCCCACTAGTGACAATCATGTTTAACGCTTAATTAGCTGTTATGCATAATATTTGTTACGAGGGAGGAGATCTACGCGGATTGCGATGTCAGAGCATTCACCTGCCCAGGAGTTCAGTCTATCAGTACAGCACAACAATCACCAAAGGAAGCGGCAAAAATATCCACAAGTTGTAATGCAAGTATGAAAAGCTGTAATATCTGCTTATTTTGGGGTGACAGCATGTCAGTTTGCCTCAGAGGTCCTTAAAAAGTCATACCGGGATTTTTAATTTGCCTAAAATGCCTTGGATTTGCCTGTTTTCATATTGAAGCGCTTGCTGTAGTCATACATGGATACATGTCATAAATTATGTGTTCGTTTGCATTTAAACCTAGCGTATCAGTTAAATTTAAACCAGCTTTGCTTTGCATGTCTCCCTCAGGCACTGCGCATGTGACAGAGGGAGAGAGAGCGCGCATGCACTTATTCAAGTGACAGTGGGAACAAGGCACTTTTTATGAAAATATAAAACAAGTAACTCTGAACAAACACTTCGATGTTCACAATAAATAAGTCTGAAAATGTCTGTTTGTATCTTACCTCAGTTTCAGTGAACTTGTTTACATTCAGCTGATCTGTTTGCCAATGAAGTTTGTTAGTGGTGGATACTGTTTGATACAGATACACATAACTCGCCCGGGCTTTCAAGAAACAGGAAAAATTCCCGAATTTAAATAAATAAATACATGTGTAGGACGTCTGCATTGTAGGGATGTACATGCAGCTATCAGATATAAAATAGGTGATTGAATGCCTAATGTTTACTTGCTGAAATGAGATGATTTCCTATTAAGTCAATAGGGACATTGGAATGTTTGGGCATAGCAAAATGGCAGTGCAGTTTCTTCACTGATATGACGTCATGAGCAATCCTGTTCTATATACATATACATATATACATATATATATATATATATATCTCAGTGGGCAGGACACTTTCACACAAAGTGAACCCTGCCTCAAATCTCATCAAGACAGAATAACGCAAGGTTATAAATAGCAAAATTACGGTAACAAAATAACTGATAATAGAACATTTCCTTTAAGCAGGAAGAGCCAGTATTGTGCATGGAATAAACCCTGCATGTTTCTATACATACTTTACTGTGGTCTATGGATTCTTCAAAGATCTGGTGGATGAATTTTGACTTCTTTCCATTACTGTTCAGAGCAAGTGGCCTGTAAGCAAGACAGCAAGTATTAGCCAACAGTCTTTCAATAACTTATTTCCATTTAAGACATTTATTTCCATTTTGGTCTTACCTTTTGCGTTTCAAATTTAACATACGATTGTTCTGAACCAACGTGAAGATGAAATGCACCATCTAGAAAGGACAATGCAAAAAGCCGTTCACATTTTTCTTGCACTGCAATCATTGCAAAATCGGTGTATGCAACAGTAAAAGCAAAAGTATACTTTGGGTGTGCACATTGCAGATCGTTCCGCGCACAGTATGTGTGACGCAAATTGCGTCATCAGCACAGCTGTATGGCTTGACCACGTGCCGCCTAGATTTTCTTGACTCGCGCATGCGGTCCTCGGCTGCGCGTGAAGTCTACGCATTCCTTTTCGTTCACGGTCAGAAAAGTATACTCAAAGTCCGGCCGTGAGCCGATCCGGAACCCGCAAAAACAAGTATACCTGGGCCTTAACGCACCTCCTTTATGACTTGCTGTTGTTGGGCATGTTTCTGTCTGAGGTCTGAAAGCTCCGTCCAAAGAGCTTCATTTTCTCTGAGAAAAAGAAAACAGAAAAGTGAACATGATTTTAAAATTTCCTGATAACAAAGGTAGTGGCGCTTGCCTATGTAAAACAATAGCACCGTTGTGACAGATTGCTAGGGCATTTCTAGGAGGTTGCTTACTGACTCAAATCGAAAGAGTCCACTATAATACTGTATTACAGTCCCTTGATATGACACGGGTCCCTTCTTTAATGTAAGTCAAACACCAGACAACAATTTTAAGTCTGATGATTTAGAAATGTATTAGAATGCCTCTTCTCGACAAGCTGCATGATTTGAGTCATTATTCGTGTCCACAGCATGTATTACAATGAAATTACGTGCTGAAGTGTAATACTTCGGTTTAATCCAATTCCTAACTCTACGTATGAGCAATAGTAGATGCTTACCTTAGCAAGCAACACTAAATATTAGTCTGTATGTTGAAAAGAGTATTTCATTACCTTTTCAGGGCAGCAAGTCTAGCATCCATATTTTCTTGCTGCTCGTGGACATCCTGAACACTTGTGAGAATTTTAGAAAGATCCTCTTGTCTTATTTTGCCATCTTCAGGCCGTGCATTGGACACCTATATCAAGAATAACACCATTCCACAATCAATCATGGCTTGAACCCAAAGCTAGATCATAAACGAAGGTAAACCTTCTCAAATTTGAGAAAGAATTCATCTGACTTTCAAAATCAAACCATCTAGGGGTGGGCGATATACCGGTTAAACCGATATACATGGAGCAACAACACCCGGACTCTCTTATCATTATTCTGGGAGATTTTAATAAAGCTAACCTCATGCGTGAACTGCCAAAATACAAACAACACATCACATGCCCCACTAGAGAAAGAAAGATATTGGACCACTGCTACACCACTGTAAAGGATGCATATCGCTCTGTCCCAAATGCAGCTTCAGGACTCTCTGATCACTGTCTGGTTCATCTTCTCCCGACCTACAAGCAGAAACTAAAATCAGCTAAGCCTGTAGTAAGGACTGTAAAGAGATGGACCAATGAAGCAGAGCTGGAACTACAAGCCTGCTTTGACTGCACTGATTGGAGCGTTTTTGAGGCTGCAGCCACAGACCTGGATGAGCGCACAGATACGGTGACATCATATATCAGTTTCTGTGAGGGTATTTGCACCCTACTAGGACATTTTTATCATTCAATAACGATAAACCATGGTTTACAGGAAAACTCAGACAGCTTCGTCATGCCAAAGAGGATGCTTACAGAAGTGGGGATAAAACATTGTACAACCAGGCCAGGAACATACTTACTAAGGAAATCAGAGTGGCTAAAATAAGCTACTCTGAAAAGCGGAAAAAACAGCTTTCAGCCAACGATCCTGCATCTGTATGGAAAGGCCTAAAAAGCATCACCAAGTACAAGACACCTCCTCCTCACTCTGTAGAGTGTCAACTAATGGCTGATGAACTGAATGCTTTACTGCAGGTTTGAAAAGCCCAGTCTCACACCCCTCCCCCACACTGATCTTCACTTCATACACACCAACTCCTCCTGGAACCCCCCTCCTGCTACTCAATCTGCACTTATGATCTGCGAGGAGGATGTGTGCTGGGTCTTTCCGAAACAAAAGACTTGGAAAGCTCCAGGCCCAGATGGTGTTTCACCTGCCTGTCTGAAAATCTGTGCTGACCAACTGGCCCCCATTTTCACACAGATCTTCAATAGATCACTGGAGCAGTGTGAAGTTACCTGCTGCTTCAAATACTCCACCATCATTCTGGTCCCCAAAAAACCCAAAATCACAGGACTTAATGACTACAGACCTGTTGCTCTCACGTCTGTGATCATGAAGTCGTTTCAGACTGGTTTTGGCCTACCTGATGGACATCACTAGACCCCTGCTGGACCCCCTTCAGTTTGCTTACCGAGCAAACAGGTCTGTGGATGATGCTGTCAATATGGGTCTGCATTATATTTTGCAACACCTCGACAGACCTGGGACTTATGCAAGGATCCTATTGGTGGACTTCAGTTCAGCCTTCAATACCATAATGCCTGATCTTCTCTCAATCAAACTGACTCAGCTCTCCGTGCCCACCCCAATCTGTTGATGGATCACCAGCTTTCTGACAGATAGGCAGCAGCTAGTGAGACTGGGGAAACTCACATCCGGGACCCTCACTATTAGCACTGGTGCTCCTCAGGGATGTGTTCTCTCTCCACTGCTCTTCTCCCTGTACACGAAAGACTGCACTGCAAAAGACCCCACTGTCAAGCTCTTGAAGTTTGCAGATGACACCACGGTCATCGGCCTCATCCGTGACGGTGACGAGTCTGCATACAGACGGGAGATTGATCAACTGAATGTCTGGTGCGGTCACAACAACCTTGAGCTGAACACGCTCATAACAATGGAGATGATAGTGGACTTCAGGAGAAATTACCACTTACACATGTACATACAGCATTCTGTTATATGTATGTCTATTTATACTCTTACCTTGTTTTATATTCTGTGTGCACTTGTTTCTTCTATCACCCAAACAAATTATTTGTGTAAGTGAGAACACTTGGCAATAAAGCTCATTCTGATTCAGATGCTGGTAGAAATGTGTCAACTGGTATACATTTCTGAGCATCATGTCTATCGCGGACTGGTTATGCAAAACACCAGCACATTACTGAAGTGAGAGTGTGTTCCAATCACCTAAGGAAGTTTTTTTTTTTTTGGCTTCAATTGAAAACTAATGCGGAGCAAAAAATTTTTTTAATTTTAATGATTAATTACTTTTTATTTATTATTTTCATTTAAATGTTGTTGCAATAACTGTTAAAAGGGGTCATGACATGAGGAATCTAATTTTCCTTGATCTTTTGACACTGCCTAGCCAAAAAATGTTGCATACTCTAATATTTCATTGGATCGCCTTTAGCTTTGATAACGGCATGCATTCGTCATGGTATTGTTTCGAAAAACTTATGCAACATCACAACATTTATTTCAATCCAGATTTGCATTCATTTTTGGCCGAGATCTTGTACTGACGACGGGAGAGTCGAACCACTCCGTAAATTCTTCACCAGCACATCCCAAAGACTTTCAATGGGGTTAAGGTCAGGACTCTGTGGTGGCCAATTCATGTGTGAAAATTATTCCTCATGCTCCCTGAACCACTCTTTCACAATTTAAGCCCGATAAATCTTGGCATTGTCGTCCTGGAATATGCCCGTGCTGTCAGTGAAGGAAAAAAACATTGGTGGGATAACCTGGTCATTCAGTACATTCAGGTAATCAGCTGACTTCATTTTATTGCTGCATAACATTGCTGAGCCTAGACCTGACCAATTGAAGCAATCCCAGATCATAACACTGCCTTAAATCCAAACGGTGACTTTTTTTTTTGGCCAGGCAGTGTATGAGGTCATTGTACTATAAAAACATACTGTAAGTTTGAGAACTCAAAACATTCTCTCCACTGCAAAAAGAGGAAGGAAGACTTCACTTTTTTTACTCTCTGTTGATTCGCTTTATTTCCAGATATTCCAAAGTTGTTGCTGTGTTTGTTTCCTTCACTTTCTATCACGACCTGCAGCTGAATTGCAATGCAGTATTGGGGGTTAACCTCTTACATAAAACTCCCAATGTAAGTGCGCATATATGCGGATGTTAGGGACAGTCGATATTTTACGTTTGTGTGTATAAATGGGTATTGTTTTTGTGTATGTGATTTTCCCACGGCCAGAAATGTTGAATTCTTTCCGCTGTGTTGACATGTTGTTGGGCTCCGTCCTATGACGTTTGTTATTCCGGTCTGTTCCACACGCACACACTCTTCAAACACCCATCAGAACACCGCTTGTGTTTATTTGAGCACATTAAGCCGTGTTGTTCAGAAGAAACCTAGGTGTGTTAAACCGCTTTCTCTTAATCCCTTAAACGGCATAAGGAAATCAGTGTTCTTGTTTACATGAAGTTTCAGATGCCGCATTCTGCTAAAATCCTGGAATAAACAGTTTTCTTAACTGCATGTAAACGCGGTCAGTGCGATATACATTTGCATCTGACCACCTCCACAACGGCACATCAATGCCAACTTTATCACTTCAGTAGCCCCACCCAGTAGCAGTGAGATGGCAAGGAGAGAGCCAGCCAGTCAAAAGCAGAGAGCCAATCATAACAGTGAGCATTTATTGTCAAGTCTTAAAGGAAAGCAGCACCAAAACCAAGTGTTTCTGACAGAGGGTCAGAATGAGGAAGGGAAATTATAACTTTTTGTGCAAAAAAACTTTACTAATATTATAAGTGAACCTCAAGGAACATGTGTGTATGTATGTATGCATGTATATATATATATATATATAAAGGCATGTCATGACCCCTTTAAATATAAATAAAAGTACATCACCTGTAAAAGGTCAGCCATTAAAAAAATTCCAGGTTTATTTTACCCATAAAAATATATTGTAACATAAAGTACATCACTATTAACCAATAATTTTAAGAATATTGTAATATAAATCTTTGCTTACATCGCCCACCTCTAAAACCATCCCAAGCTTGATGCTCTACACATAATGGATTTGCAGGTGCCAACTTGTTTTCAGGTTTTTAATATTACAGCAAATCAAACAGAAGGACATCCACTGTTTCTTTTGTCTTGTTTTCTCATTTTAAATGATTGTCTCACCTTTCTCTTGATGTTTTCTAGCAGGTCATCTTGCCCATGTTTGAAGTACGGATGCTGGAATTCAACCGGTCCATCTCGCTCTTGTTTCACTATACCTGTGTCAATGTGCATCACCTTGCGAAAACCATCTGTTTGTCAACAAAAGAGGGAAAGAAACAGACATGGATCTCAGATTATAGCCAAACAATGAATGACAAAGCAGATTTTCTGTGCAGGGTGAGAGAAATCACTCACACATGTTGAGCTGTCGAACAAAGCTGGTCATGTTATTGTGCTTGAAAAACTTTGGGAGAATCTCTTTTGCAAACCTTTGTTCATCCAATACGAGGAAACTGTTCCCTTTCTATAATCACAAATAAAGAGGTGCCATTTACAGAAATAGATAGGCCATAATAAATATTTTGTCATTATTTACACATGTACATTTACGCACATTATTTACGCATTCTAGGGGAAGCTATTCAGTGAATAACAACTTTTAATACTTTAAAGTTATAGTATGGCTTCAAATGACTTGGAATATAGCTCACAATTTGTATGGACTACTTTTAAGGTGCTTTTTAGAGCTTGACATACATGGTCACTATGAATTGTCATTGTATGGAAAAGAGGTACGTTCTTAAAAAGAATGTTTTACAGGGAAAATAAATAACAGCATCGGTTTGGAACGGCATGAGGATGAGTAAATAATGACAGAATTTACATTTTAAAGTGAACTATTCCTTTAAAGAAAATGTATAATAGAAAGTCTAGTTTATTCTCTTATAGATTATATTCCATTTAATTTTATGTATTCATTTTTATGCATTCTATTCCATCATTCGAAACAATTTACACAAACACTAATGGTGACTTTCAACTGTCCTAGTTCATTTTGCTGACTTAAACCCCTTTCATTATATTTTATTTCATACTGACTAGCACAGTTAAGTACAAACATACAGCTTCTCGACAAATACAACCAACCTTATTTTACATTGTTATAAGAAACAAAAATTAGTACACATGTGCTAATTTTTCTTCTATAGAACTACAGCCCGATTCATCTCATTAAGTTATATATTTAAACATAATGAAGAAATAAATTAAGCAATATAAACAATACCATAATAAACAATTGATCACACAGTACCCGGATCACAAACAAGTGCGTCATTGTCGCCCAAGCTACAATGCTCACATTTAGGTCAGCTTTTCTTTGCGAGTGTTTTCGTTTACCTGACTCCAGCAAATAAATTCATTGGTATCAGAATCCTCTACGAGGGTCCAAAGCTTTGTGAGAAATGCGGGGACGTTTGAATTGTGCTTCATTTTGCTTACATGAAAATGACCCGTTTTAAAGGAGCAAATACCATCATTCAGTTAACAAAACACGCACCAATGAAAATATCCACGCAACTACACAACTTCCTGCAGGAATCGAGTGCTCTGATTGGTTCATTACGGGGTTACGTAAGTTTCCTCACGTGTATGGTCATCCGTGCGTTGCCGGTAGCCAATGAAAAGGTTTCGCTGAGGGGAGAGGGCTCTGATTGGCCAGTCTTCTACCTAAGAGAAATAAAAGGACACCAGCGTTTCGAATGGATCGAGTAGATTCGAGCGTTCAGCTTTTCACTCACTCTGCATAACTGAATCAAATGCTGTTGCCCTTGTAAACCTGTTCACGTTTCTGTATTGTTTATAGTGGAAATATGCATGATTAATGTCTAAAAGGGCTAGTTGTCACATGGGCTAATTCGTTATAATTATAAGGTGAGTCAAAAGTTGCATTTTTTCACTAGCAAGGGTTTGCATGTTAGTTTTTAAATGTCAAAACGGTCTTAAATTAGGATAATGTTTGTGAATTACATTGTCAAAACAAAACAAAAATTCAATATCATTTATATATGATACTTCACCCACCCCTATCTTATAGCTTCTGAAGATGTGGATTTAACCACTGGGGTTGAATTGATTACTTTATGCTGCCTTAATGTGCTTTTTGGAGCTTCAAAGTTCTGGCCACCATTCACTTGTTTTGTATGGACCTACAGAGCTGAGATATTCATCTAAAAATTTTAATTGGTGTTCTGCAGAAGAAAGAAAGTCATTCACATCTGGGATCGCAATGGGGTGAGTAAATGATGAGGTAATTTTAATTTTTTCTGTGAATTATCCCTTTAAGGCAAAACTCAACTATATGTATATTTTGACCAAAAGGATGAACATTGTCCAAGACAATGGTATTTTTATTTAAATAAATATCACGTTGGAGCAAATTGTGACCACACATTTTAAATGTTTATTAATACTGCTAAATAGTTCATTAAACACATGTTGAAACTTTGAAACAAACTGTCACTTTATTATTCATATTACAGTGAAGACTTAACATTGGTTAGGTTACACCGTGCACTGTGGTGCCACTCTCATTACTGTAATGTTACATTTGTGGCAAAATGCTAGCCAATATGTAGGGCTAAAACGATTGGAAAGGCTAATGAATGAACATTGGGGGAAATGAGAATTCAATGAAATTGTATGATGCAATAGCCTACTGTATATGAATAGCAGTCCTTGGCCATTGTTTTCGCCCATTAAGACTGCCTCTATCCCTTTCCCACACTAGAGGTCAGCATTAGACAACATTAAGACTACTGAAAACATCTGGCCTGAAATCCAAATAAATAATTGACAACTATATTGTTTTGAATGTCATCACATTTATCAATGACAGTAAGATTTTTCAAGTACATTACATTACAAGTGCATACTAATAATACAATTATATAGAACAGAATGCTATACATTGTAGGCCTCTTGAATCAAGAAGTTTAAAGTGCAGCATGCCTTGACAAAAAAAAAGTTTAAAGATTCAGCTTTTGTCCTCTCCAGTGCCCTTAAGTCTTCTGTAAAGGGGATTTTAACCATCCAGCTGCAAAAGTGTCTTCAAATGCTGCCCAACAAACCCCAACTCTCTCACACATGTGATAGTAATTTCAGTTTTAGCTGATGTTATAAATAACTGATTATTGTGCTTTTAAAATACTTAGCACTTGATTTAATTTGTTAAGCCAGCTGCAAAACAAATTGCCTTCTGAGATAAATAAAAGGCTGTATTTAATTAACCAGACCTGATGTTGGGCAATAGTAACTGTTAGTGGCCTAACAACACTATGCTCACATTAATGTTATGCTCATAACTAAGAATGAACTGGACAAGGCTGAGTAATGAGAGCAGACAGTAATATTACATCAAAAGATTACATCAAAGAGTCTTTCCAAATAGCCGTAATTAGGACGTCCTTTGATTCTTGGTAAGGGAGACTTTGGAGATGGCAAGAATTAGTGCAAATTATGTTAAGACAGGTGATAAGGCAGTCATTATTGCATAGTATACACTGTAGGAGAACCTGAATCTAACACCTGAAAGCTCTCTCTCTCTCTCTCTCTCTCACTCTCTCTCTATCTCTCTTTC
Source organism: Myxocyprinus asiaticus (assembly GCF_019703515.2). NCBI lineage: Eukaryota > Metazoa > Chordata > Actinopteri > Cypriniformes > Catostomidae > Myxocyprinus > Myxocyprinus asiaticus. The sequence goes on along the minus strand of NC_059368.1, from coordinate 9,323,540 downwards.
ACTCTCTTTTATTCTCCATAAATGAATAATGGCAAACAGTTTATATGGTAATGGCCTTATCTGAAGTTTTTGCATTTGATATGAAGCACATGGTTATCAGAACAAAGGCAAGGTAAATATTTGGATTTTTGGATTAATGGGTTTAGTATTTAACTGATATGAAGTGCAATTATGGCCAATTGTTGACAATAACTGTTTTGGTGGATTAGGAGGCCTACTGTATATGGGTGCAATAGAAACAGTGGAAATATAAGCATTATACCATGCATGCATACACATCCCATGCACAACTGTAAGCTTATGCATAATGTAAACAAACAATCATATAGGAAAACCAGTTGTTAGAGTCAATGGAAGTGGACTGTCACACTGTATTATTGAAAATTTTGCTTGAATAGGCTTGACTGTCTTCAGGTAGATACTGGTTGTGAAGCCGTACACTTACTTTCCCTCGCTCTCTCTTTTTGTCTTTCATTTTCTTTTCTTTTTTCCAAAAAAGTTGGACCAAAAAGCCTGGAAGGAATTGATATTTTCCATTGGATGTAGAACTTGGACCTCTGTTTTATAGTTGTTGTTCCCTCTCATTATTTGATTAATAAGGGAACCAAAATGAAACAGAGGAAAATATATTAGTGCTGACCTCAGATTTATTTTTTACTTAATGAATAAATAAGTTTGGATTACACCACGCTGAGTTGCCAAAGAGACCATTTTTATTGCTGTCCGTAACATCTTTGATTAAGTGAAACTGAATGGCTTTGCCTCACTATTAATCGGTGCAATATTGCCATATCGCACAAACTGAAATCAAATGATCTCATCATGCAAGTAGTTGATGCTTTTAGAGCCAACATTTTAAACTGCAACAATAAAACACACCTTACCAGTTGGATGTCAGAGGCAAATACTGAAAGCTTTTTTTACTTTACTTTGAGGAAGTTCTTTTTAAAGAGAACATAAAATCCATTTCTTTTCTTTCAGCTTGGTGAAACTTGGAAATGGTTATAGACGACATGCTGGCCAGAGGCAATAAAAGATATGTGTTCACATTTAGCCCCAGCATTAGGCTTGAGAAGAGACGTCGCCACATATTGCCTCACAAAGTGTAAGAATAAAAGGTTAAATTGGGTGAAGAAGTGATTTTTCTCCATTGTACAAATAAGGGAGGTTTTTAAGTCTTGTTGGAAGTCTTTTAATTGCCATACACAGCACTGCTATGTGTAGCAGTTAAATGAACTATTAATAATAATTGGTTGATTTCCCTGAAAGGGAAAAAACTGTGGCTCTGTGTCAAAATATTGCTCATTTTGTTTGAGCATGCCTACCAGCCAGACACAGCAACATTGGCTCAACTGATGTCATTAGTTTGGATCTGTTTGTCTGATCAGTGGAAGACAAAGGAGTGTTTGGGAAACCTGTTGAAAACAGTAATTTTTGCAATTCCGTTTGGTGCTGCTAGTGGCGCAGAAATGACTGTGACAAGGAGGAGGGTGTGGCCGGGCCATGAGGGTGCAAGGCCAGCACTGAGTCAATTAATCACCCGGGAAGGAGGAGGGATGCGCTGTCCTGGAGTCCTCGCCGCTGTCGTCATCCAGGGGAAGAGTCGCCGGGGGACAGAGGAGCTGCTGCCGGGAGTCGGAGGAACTGCTGCCATCCACCAGGAAGGGGAGGAGCCGTTCCATCCGCCAGGGGTCAGAGGACTCGCTGCCGTCCGCCCGGGGAAGAATGGCTGTCGTCCGCCATTCACTTTTTCAGGCCGATTGCATAACCTGAAGCCTAAATTTTAGGCCTTTGTTTGAAATCCCCAAGGTCTTGCAATTTGTTCGCCTGACAATCCTTGTTTCCATTTAAATAGCTTCACTTCTCTCAATATCCCTGATTCACCTCCATGATAATGAAGCAATGAAACAATTTAGTCAGCATGTACCCTGTTTTCACTCCAACAGGGGTTTGCATCAGAGCACGCCAAGAGTCATAAAAGTAAAGAGATAAATAATGCAGCCAAACTCTCAGAACCATCTGGCATGTACATTTATATGCTACAGTATTAACATTGTTTGTGCTTTATTGCTCAGAAAACACTTACCGCTGTGTCATTAAGCCACGGGGACATGATTGGCCGTATTATGTAGTTTGAAATAGCCCAGCAGAAACCAGAGAGTGTTGTCACAGGGATTATGCTTAGTCAGTATTCAATTTAAAGGCTTGTTATTCGGATAAACTAAATGTTGGACAGATGGAGTGCAAACGACCCACAAGAGAGCTAGTTGCAAGGCTTCACCTTGCCAGGTGTTTCTCATTGCGGTTATAGGGAAGTAACGTGAATCCCTCTTCAATGAAAGACCTCATACAAAGAGCAGATTAAGAGGAAGGTATTTGATGATGCCAGGTTTAAGACTCCTGTTGTGTCTCATATGCATATTCAGCACTTCTCTATAAACACAGAGGTATTAAATACAGAAGAACAGCCAACTGCGTACAAGATGTAACCACTAAAATATCTCTGGAATACCGCAAACCAGGAGATACAAGGAGCTGTGTGTGCTGAGAATTACATTACATGAGAATTACAATTTAAAACTATCTCTGCCTGGGGTTTGGTATTTCTATACATTCAATACAGGCTGCAGGTAATAAAACAATACTTTATTAATCCCATGGTGGAAAATGAGGTTGTATAGGTTCTTGAAATATATATATATTTTTTTTATTAAAGATGACCTTAAATCTAACAGACATAATTCACATCGATCTCAAACCCTCACCGCTCAGGAACAACCAACAACATCAACAACAACAAACAATTGCGGTAAGTCATGGCATCCGCTCATGCTATTTCTTCCTGCACTGCATGTCACATGTTTACTATAGTTTCTTCCGTCAGCAGTGAGGGATTCACATGTGATAAATGTAAGGAATTAGTCAGGCTGACGGAGAGACATGCATTCGAATGCTAGTGGAGGTCAGTGAGAAAGAGAAGCCGGTAGATACTGTTTCAGATGTGGGTAGTACAACGAGAAACACACACACTTTGGTTCCGGCTCTAGAGCCCCCGCTGGGCATTTGGGTGACGTCTCAGTGGCATACTCGCTCAGCAAAGCGACACCACTCTCCCGTTCCTGTTAGGGTTTCCAATCGATTCTCCCCACTCAGTGATGCACCCACTGAGAATCATGTAGAGAGAGCCTTAATAATGTGATTCTATTGTAAGGAATGTGGAAATAGAGACACCAGCCACTGTTGTTAAATGCATTTCTGGGGCTCAAGCATATGACATCAGATCAAATGTACAAGTGCTGGCTAATGCTGAACGTAGATTTTCTAAAATTGTTATTCATGTCGGCACTAATGATGTCTGGCTTCGCCAGTCGGAGATCACTAGACATAATGTTAAAGAGGTGTGTGAACTTGCAAAAATGATGTCAGACACTGTAAAATGATCTGGCCCCCTCCCAGTTTGTCGTAATGACGAGGTTTATAGTAGATTAGTGTCAATGAACGGCTGGATGTCTGAGTGGTGTCCAGAGAATTGCATAGGATTTATAGACAATTGGAAGAGTTTTTGGGGTAGACCTGACCTGCTAAAGAGAGACAGACTCCATCCCTCAAAGGAAGGTGCCGCATTCCTCTCTAGTAATTTGGCTCATAGTCTTAATAATGATAGTATTTGACTAACTGTGGCCCAGGTCAGGATGCAGACAAACTGATTAATTCAAACATCTGCTAGCTGCCTTGAGACATCACACACGTCACATAAACTACAACACATAGAGACTGTATCACCTAGATATCACATAGAGACTGTGTCTGTTCCCCGAACTACCAAACGCAAAACTCTCACTAAATCATTTAGAAAAAAGATAAACATCATATGAAGGTAGGGCTACTAAACAGATCTCTTTCTACCAAAGCACTAATTGTAAAGGAAATTATTACAGATCATAGTTTGGATGCGCTCTGTTTGACCGAAACCTGGCTTAAACCGGATGAATATATTAGTTAAAATAAATCTACTCCCCCAAGTTATTGTTATAAACATGAGCCTCGTCGGAAGGGTTGAGGAGGAGGTGTTGCCACAATTTACAGTGAAGTTTTTGGTGTTACTCAGAGGACAGGATATTAGTTTAAGTCTTTTGAAATAATAATGCTTAATGTGACACTGTAAGATATAAATAAAAAATATTTTGCCCTTGCTACAGTATATAGATCACCCAGGCCTTATTCTGATTTCCTTGGTGAATTTGCAAATTTTTTTTTATCAGATCTTGTAGTTACTGTAGAAAGAGCTTTAATTGTTGGTGACTTCAGCATTCACATAATGACACATTGGGATTAGCGTTTATCGATATTCTCAACTCTCTTGGAGTCAGACAAAATGTGACAGGACCAACTCATTGCCATAATCATATGCTAGATTTAATTCTGTCATATGGAGTTGATGTTGATACTATAGAAATTCTTCCACAGAGTGATTACATCTCAGATCATTACCTTGTCTCATGTATGCTGCGATCAGCTAATGTTACTCAGTCTACACCACGCTATCATTCAGGTAGAACTATTCTTTTGACCACTAAAGATAGCTTCACTAATAATCTTCCAGATCTATCTCATACACTCAATAAGCCCCAAAATCTAGAAGAACTTGATGAAATAGCAGAAAATATAAATACAGCCTTCTCTAGCACTCTTGATAGTGTCGCGCCCCTTCGATTAAAGAAAATTAAAGAAAAAAGACCCGCACCATGGTACAGTGACAATCATGCTTTCAAGAGAGCAGCTCAGAAAATGGAGCACAAGTGGAAGAATACAAAATTAGAGGTATTTTGCGGTGCATGGAAGGATAGTGTCTGTAGCTACAGACAGGCACTAAAAGCTGCCAGGTCAGCATATTTTAGCAAACTCATAGAAAATAACCACAACAATCCTAGGTGTTTATTCAGTACTGTGGCTAACTTGGTTAGGAATAAAGCCTCAACTGAACCAGATATTCCATCGCAGCACAATAGTAATGACTTCATGAATTTCTTTACTGATAAAATTGAAATAATCAGAAATAAAATTGGAATTATGCAATCAGCTGTCACAGTACCTCATGTGCAACTTCAATCCTTTGCTGTCATAGGTCATGAAGAGCTGACAAAACTTATCGAAACATCAAAAGCCACAACATGTTAGATCCAATACCAACTAAGCTCTTAAAAGAGGTATTCCCTGTTATCTCAGAACCTCTTCTTAATATTATTAACTCCTCACTCTCTTTAGGATATGTCCCAAGAAACTTTTAAATGGCAGTTATCAAACTGCTTATTAAGAAGCCACAACTTCTGGAGAACTGGCTAATTATAGACCGATTTCAAATGTCCCGTTTATGTTGAAAATACTAGAAAAGGTAGTGTCCTCCCAACTATGTTAATTTCTACAGAGAAATAGTATATATGAACAATTTCAGTCAGGATTTAGGCCCCATCACAGTACAGAGACTGCATTTATCAGAGTTGCAAATGACTTGCTCTTATCATCTGATCGCGGCTACATTTCTCTTCTAGTGCTTTTAGATCTTAGTGCAGCCTTCAAGAGCATAGATCATGACATTCTCTTGAATAGGTTAGAGAATTATGTTGGCATTTGTGGACTTGTATTAGCATGGTTTAGGTCCTATTTAGCAGACCGCTACCACGTTGTCTATGTAAATGAGGAATTGTCAAACCAAACAAAAGTTAAGTATGGAGTGCCACTAGGATCAGTTTTAGGACCTCTGTTTTTCTCCTTGTATATGCTTCCCCTGGGAGATAATATCAGGAATCATGGAATAAGTTTCCACTGTTATGCCGATGATACCCAACTTTATATTTCTTCAAAACCTGATAAAAGTTCACAATTCTCCAAATTAGCAGAGTGTGTCAATGAAATCAAAGATTGGATGGCCACAAATTTCCTTCTACTCAATTCCGACAAAACAGAGGTACAAATTATTGGACTAAAAACCATTAAAAACAAGCCACTAAAATATAATTTGACTCTCGATGGATGTACTGTTACATCATCTTCAACAGCGAAGAACTTAGGTGTTATATTTGATACCAATCTGTCCTTTGAAAATCAAATTACCAGTGTTTGTAGAATAGCATTCTTCCACCTTAGAAATATTGCTAAATTACAACACATGCTCTCTGTTGCTGATGCCGAAAAACTAATTCATGCATTCATGACCTCAAGACTAGATTATTGTAATGCATTACTGGGAGGATGTCCAGCAAGATCAATAAATAAACTTCAATTGGTTCAAAATGCAGCAGACAGAGTGCTGACTAGAACCAAGAAATATGATCATATTAACCCCATTTTATCGTCGTTACATTGGCTACCTGTTAAATTTCGTATTCATTTTAAAATTCTGTTAACTACGTACAAAGCTTTGAATGGTCTAGCTCCACAGTACGTTCATTACGATAGCAAAATTCTGGTCTGTTAATAGTTCCTAGAATATCAAAATCCACAAAAGGAGGTAGATCCTTTTCATATTTGGCTCCTAAACTATGAAATAATCTCCCTAACACTGTTCGAGATGCAGACACACTCACTCAGTTTAAGTCTAGACTAAAGACTCATCTATTTAGCCAGGCATACACCTAATTTAGAGAACAACTCACAATTAGGCTGCTTTAATTAGGTCTGCCGGAACCAGAAACACTGATCATGATCTATAACTCTGCAATAAATTGAATGGCATCTATGCTAATATTATTCTATTTGTATACCTGTCTCAACCTCGGGACTCCTATCCTAAGGTCACCAGAACCGGCAGGATCCAGCACCATTCCTGCCTCATGTTGGACTCCACTGCTACGTGTCTCTGAGTGATGATGACTAAATGCAGCCGGTGCCAGCCAAACATCACTTTAGTCTATTATGATGGACTTCAGAGGATGAACTGATACCAACTCCAACTATAAGACATGGGATACTTCATATGCCATTGCCTGAACCTTGGATTTAGGATAGACCTCACTGAAATTACCGGCCGGTTCAATTGTGATGCACCTCACTGATCTCTGCCTGCATCACCTCAGTCTATAATGGATTACATAGTCTATCAATTAATTGCCAACAAAACACTTCATCAGCCAACTAACAAGAACAATTGCATCTATGTGAACTTCTGCAATTAATCCAGGATGAACTTCAAAGACATTAGTCATTAATCTTATAGTTCTTACAAAATCTTTGTTTAAACACTGACCCTTAACACTTAATTTAATAATTTTAAACTATGACTTGCACTATACAGTGCATCCGGAAAGTATTCACAGCGCTTCACATTTTCCACATTTTGTTATGTTACAGCCTTATTCCAAAATGGATTAAATTCATTATTTTCCTCAAAATTCTACAAACAATACCCCATAATGACAATGTGAAAGAAGTTTGTTCGAAATCTTTGCAAATTTATTTAAAAAAAAAAAAAAAAAAAAAAAAAAAAACCCACACATGTACATAAGTATTCACAGCCTTTGCACAATACTTTGTTGAAGCACCTTTGGCACCAATTACAGCCTCAGGTCTTTTTTAATATGATGCTACAAGCTTGGCACATCTATTTTTGGGCAGTTTCTCCCATTCTTCTTTGCAGGACCTCTCAAGCTCCATCAGGTTGGATGGGGAGCGTCGGTGCACAGCCATTTTCAGATCTCTCCAGAGATGTTCAATCGGGTTCAAATCTGGGCTCTGGCTGGGCCACTCAAGGACATTCACAGAGTTGTCCCATAGCCACTCCTTTGTTATCTTGGCTGTGTGCTTAGGGTCATTGTCCTGTTGGAAGGTTAACCTTCGCCCCAGTCTGAGGTCCAGAGCGCTCTGGAGCAGGTTTTCATCAAGGATGTCTCTGTACATTGCTGCATTCATCTTTCCCTCAATCCTGACTAGTCTCCCAGTTCCTGCCGCTGAAAAACAACCCCACAGCATGATGCTGCCACCACCATGCTTCACTGTAAGGATGGTATTGGCCAGGTGATGAGCGGTGCCTGGTTTCCTCCAGACATGACGCTTGCCATTCAGGCCAAAGAGTTCAATCTTTGTTTCATCAGACCAGAGAATTTTGTTTCTCATGGTCTGAGAGTCCTTCAGGTGCCTTTTGGCAAACTCCAGGCGGGCTGTCATGTGCCTTTTACTGAGGAGTGGCTTCCGTCTGGCCACTCTACCACACAGACCTGATTGGTGGAGTGCTGCAGAGATGGTTGTTCTTCTGGAAGGTTCTCCTCTCTCCACAGAGAAATGCTGGAGCTCTGTCAGAGTGACTATCAGGTTCTTGGTCACCTCCCTGACTAAGGCCCTTCTCCCCCCGATCGCTCGGTTTGGCCAGGCGGCCAGCTCTAGGAAGAGTCCTGGTGGTTCCAAACTTCTTCCATTTACGGATGATGGAGGCCACTGTGCTCATTGGAACCTTCAATGCTGCAGAAATATTTCTGTACCCTTCCCCAGATCTGTGCCTCGATACAATCATGTCTCGGAGGTCTACAGAAAATTCCTTGGACTTCATGGCTTGGTTTGTGCTCTGACATGCACTGTTAACTGTGGGACCTTTATATAGACAGGTGTGTGCCTTTCCAAATCATGTCCAATCAACTGAATTTACCACAGGTGGACTCCAATCAAGTTGTAGAAACATCTCAAGGATGATCAGTGGAAACAGGATGCACCTGAGCTCAATTTTGAGTGTCATGGCAAAGGCTGTGAATACTTATGTACATGTGATTTCTTTTTTATTTATTTTTTTTATTTTTTATAAATTTGCAAAGATTTCAAACAAACTTCTTTCACGTTGTCATTATGGGGTATTGTTTGTAGAATTTTGAGGAAAATAATGAATTTAATCCATTTTGGAATAAGGCTGTAACATAACAAAATGTGGAAAAAGTGAAGCGCTGTGAATACTTTCCGGATGCACTGTACATAATTAAGTAATATTGGCATTATATTCATGATGTTAGCCAGAGGGGAACTGGCCCCACAGTGAGACTTGTTTATCCTAAGGTTATTTTTCTCCATTAACCAACATCTTATGGTGTTTTGTGTTTGCTCACTGGGTTTCTAAATACAATTATTTTTTTAATTACTTATTTTTAAACACATTTCATGATTGTATTTTATCAAACTACACAATGATAACTCTAAGACATTATAGATATTACAGTTTCATTTTCTGTTAATGCATGATTTTTTGTAAAGCTGCTTTGAAACGATGTGTGTTGTGAAAGGTGCTAAACAAATAAAAATGACATAAAATCCACAAAAACTCATATTTATATATCAGGGGTCTTTAACTCTTTAGTGACCCGGGACCTCATTTTGCCCCTTTTTGGAATAATGCACACACCTCTTTAGTATTTACTCAACCTTTTTTCTTCTGAGTAGTGTAAAAAAAAAAATATGCTTGATTACCAAAAGTGAATAGGATCATTAAAGACCCGAGCTATGTAATAGTGTCCCTTTATTTTTTGCTTCCATAAATCATAGTTTAATGGTATCTATACAAGTTTACTATTACTTATTGTTATTTATTTCATCACATAGATTTTTTGTGTGATAATGTTAAATTATCAATATTGCATATGCTTGTACACACACACTTTAAACATGCTATTTCTTACTCAGTATGGCACTGATGTTTCAGTGATTGACATTTGACATTGCTGTATGACAAAGAAGCAATGTGGAAGTAAACTATAGCAAGTGTAACAGATGAACATATATGATTTGGCTATTGACATTTGGGTGTACTCCTACTGCAGTTCTGTAAGTTGTGCATCTATTTAGACTCAAAAAGTACCTGAGAAAATACATATGTGTAACTTACAGTATGTGTAGCTGATGTGTTAGGTGTAGCTTAATATGTGTTTGACAGCCAGTTGCTTATCATGAAATTTCTGTGTGGAAGTAATTAATCTTGTTCTATAGTTGTTGCATCATATCTTTGATACATGAAAAATAAAACTTCAAAATATATCAGAATTTGTTCTATTAATTTATTTTCTAACCAATATTTGACACTATCTGGGCATTTTGTAGATCCATGATGGATATCCGTGCCAGGTCGCTAAAGACCTGAGTATGTGATAATGTTTGGCGAAACACCCATCCATTTAAGGGCTTAATTATAATAAACTCTTGCTCAAATGATCACATCCTAGTATTTAGGCATTTTATTTCCAGCAAATTTGAGAGATTTAGTTTTTTTTGACCCATTAATGAAAAAGTTCTCATGTGATGTTGATAGGTGGGCTTCACTTCATTTGTCTATGGTTGGGAAGATCATTGTTATAAAAATTAATTGCATCCCCAAAGGTTTCTTATTTTAAACAGTTTGATAGAATATCTAACTCTTTTATTTGGAATAGTAAATGACCTCGGTTGCATTTACATACAACCCTAATTCCGAAAAAGTTGGAACAGTATGAAAAATGCTAATAAAAACAAAAAGTAAATTTGTAAATTTGATTTGTAAATTATATTCACCCTTTGCTATATTGAAAGCACTTCAACTAAACATTATATGATGTTTTTCCTTGTTAATTTCATTGTTTTTTGAAAATGTATAGTAATTTCAAATCAGATGATTGCAACACGCTCCAAAAAAAGTAGGGACAGTCGAGTGTTTGCCACTGTGAAACATCACCATTTTGTCTAATAACACTTAAGCATTTTGGCACTGAAGACACAAGTGTGTTAAGTTTAGAAAGTGGAATTTACCCCCAGTCACCAATTATGTAGGTCTTTAGCTGCACAATGGTGTCATATGGTGCGCTTCATAATGCGCCACACATTCTCAATTGGAGAAGGTCAGGACTGCAGGCAGGCCAATCTAGCACCCGCACTCTCTGCTTACAGCCATGCACTTGAAATCCGGGCAGTATGTGGTTTGAAGTTGTCCTGCTTGAAAATGCAGGTTTGTCCCTGGAAAATACGGTGCTGGATGGCAGTATACGTTGCTCCAAAATTTGTACATATCTGTCTGCATTCATGGTGTTCTCACAGATGTGCGAGTTACCCATGGGCACTGACACACCCATGGCCCATACAGACACTGGCTTTTGGACCTGATGCTAATAACAGCTTGGATGGCCCTTTTCCTCTTTGGAGCGGAGATGTAGGGCTTCTGCTTTGCATAGTAAAGTCTTAACTTGCATTTGTGGATGCAGTGGCGAGTGGTGTTGACTAACAAAGGTTTACTAAAGTTATCCCAAGCCCATGTTCATGATATCCATTACAGACGAATGCCGTTTTTTAAGACAGTAACGTCTGAGGGATTAGAGATCACACGCATTCAGAAATGATTTTAGTCTTGCCCTTTACGCACCGAGATTTAAACCTTCCAATTTGTCTTTGGGGAACATTGTTCTCAAAGTGCTGGATTGTTTGCTGAAGCATCTGTTGGCAAATTGACAAGTCTCAAATGATCCTTGCTCTTGAAGAGCTAGGCTGTTTTTGGAGGCTCCTTATATACTATGACATGATTGCCTCACCTGTTTAACATCTCCTGTTTCACATCGCCTTGTTATTTCAACTCGTCAAATTGTTATTAGTCTTAAATTGCCCCCATCTCAACTTTTTTGGAGCGTATTGCAATCATCTGATTTGAAATTACTGTACATTTTCTAAAAACAAGGAAATTCACAAGGAAAAACATCATATAATGTGTAGTTGTAGTGCTTTCAATATAGCAAAGGGTGAATATAATTTACAAATCACTCCTTTTTGTTTTTATTAGCATTTTTCATACTTTTTCGGAATTAGGGTTGTAGACCAATTGACAAAGGAGGTTTAGGCCGCCACAAAATTTTGTTTTATTACTATGCTTTTAATCTTAGACATCTGGCCCATTGGTCTCTTCCACCAGAGAGAGCCCCTCCCTGGTACAACTTTGAACAAGAGGTTCTTGCCCCAATCTCACCACTGCAAAGTCTTTATATTAAATTGCCAAGAGAAGTAAAAATGCACCCTATTATTTCACTTACATTCAGTGTGAACAAAGGTTTCCCGTATGTTCAATCTTGATACTTACCTAAAGTATCCTCAAGTATATGGCTGAACTCCAAATTATGTATTAACAAGTCCCCCTTTTGCTGGAAAGAATAAATCGAGAGGGGTGTTGCTACTCTTGGTGACCTTTATGAAAATGGAGCTTTGAGATCATTTGAAAATATAACACAGCATTTTTCAGGTATTTACAGTTGTGCCAGTTACTTTGTACTATTTTTGGTGGTAGTACACAGCCCCCTAAAGCTGCAGACACTCTTTGTATGGTGCTCACAGCCTTTGGAAAGGGGCATGAAGCATCAGTGTATCATTCCTCGTTGATTCAGAGTCTTTGTAATGGAACCATTACAGCTCTTAAGATGTTATCGGAAAGAGATTTGAACTTGAAATTGGAGGATGGGGAGTGGGAATTTTTTTTTAAAAACTATGTCCAGGGATGCAAGGGTACGGCTTATTCAGTTTAAGATATTGCATAGTCTCTACTGGACTCCCTCGGTTAGGCTTGGTTTTGAATGACACACCTATTTGTTGGTGATGTCAGTTGGAGGATGGAGACATGGCCCATGCTCTGTGGTTCTGCGCTAAGATTCAAGAATTCTGGGTAAGAGACCAGAATTTTAGATACTCAAATTGCGTTCTGCCCCAGACTATGTATATTGGGTGATGGGGAGGTTCTTAAACTAGGTGACATATATACAAAAATCTGGGTCCAAACTAGTGTAATGATTGGCAAACAAATTAGAGGATGGAAGTCAAATATGGGATGAATATAGTATTGAAATTATTCACAAATGCGTAAACACTTATCCATCAATTCGATAAATGTCATACATGCATCTTACTATCCACAAACAAATGCCTTTCAACCTGTGTCAGTGAAATTCTGATTTAAATGAATGTGCACCTATTTGTACAAATACAGACATATTTGTGAATACAAATGTTCCCTTTTATATAAATGTAACACAATTTGCGGAATTTGACGTTCCAAATTAAACACAAAATGGCCTGATGAAGCACTGAATGTGCATGTGTGGATCAAGTGACACGCATGCATTTATTGATATGTTTTTGTGTCTATTCTGTTTTATTTCTTTGAATTTTGAGACTTTTTTTAGCATGGCCGGACCACACACAAACAACTACCAATGAATAAGTCCTAAATTCATCCATAAATGTGGGCACATCTACCCATCAATTTGGGAAAACTTCACAAATGTGTGTTATTAGCCTTAAATAATGTCTTTTTACTTGAGTCTGTGGAATTTATTATTAAATGAATGTGCAGCTATTTGTACAAATAGACATATTTGTGAATAAAAACTAGTTAGTTTGTAAGTCGGTGCTTAATTTGGTTGCACCACCTGCTCTTAAGGCAAGACTTAAGTAATGCATAGTCGCATAATATGACGTTTACTTGTATTGATCCAATAAGCAGCCTTCAAATTTGTACACAGAAGTGTTAAAAAGCTGTGAACTTCAATTTGATCTAGTCACGGTTGATGTTCAAACCTTGTTTGCTCACGTAAATGTCAGCTGTAATAAATTAAAATGTATGTATGTATATATATATATATATATATATATATATATATATATATATATATATATATATATATGTATAAACACACACGCACACACACACACATACATACACATACATATATACATACACACACACACACACACACACACACATATATATATACATACATACATTTACACATACATACACATATACATATATATGAATATATATACATACATATACATACATGCATACACACATACACATATGTAGTGCAAATCTAAATACAAATCGGTTATATACAGTGCAAGGGAATGTAATGGCAGAAGAGGTAGGATGTGTTGGATAATATAAAAAGACTATGCTGTATATTTCACATTAATTATTGCTCAATGGGGCAGTTTTAACTGTTCATGAGATGGATAGCCTGGGGGAAAAAACTGTTCCTGTGCCTAACGGTTCTGGTGCTCAGAGCTCTGAAGCGTCGGCCAGAAGGCAACAGTTCAAAAAGGTAGTGGGCAGGGTGAGCGGGGTCCAGAGTGATTTTTCCAGCCTTTTTCCTCACTCTGGAAGTGTATAGTTCTTGAAGGGAGGGCAGGGGGCAACCAATAATCCTCTCAGCAGTCCGAACTGTCCTTTGTAGTCTTCTGATATCCGATTTCATAGCTGAACCAAACCAGACAGTTATAGAAATGCAGAGGACAGATTCAGTGACTGCTGAGTAGAACTGTATCAGCAGCGCCTGTGGCAGGTTGAACTTCCTTAACTGGCGAAGGAAGTACAACCTCTGCTGGGCCTTTTTCACAATGGAGTCAATGTGGGTCTCCCACTTCAGGTCCTGTGAGATGGTAGTGCCCAGGAACCTGAATGACTCCACTGCTGCCACAGTGCTGTTTAGAATGGTAAGGGGGACAGTGTTGGGGGGTTCCTCCTAAAGTTCACAATCATCTAAACCGTTTTGAGCATGTTCAGCTCAAGGTTGTTTTGACTGCACCAGACAGCCAGCTGTTTAACCTCCCTTCTGTATGCAGACTCATCGTCATCTCGGATGAGGCCGATGACAGTGGTGTCATCTGCAAACTTCAGGAGCTTGACAGAGGGCTCCTTGGCGATGCAGTCATTAGTGTAGAGGGAGAAGAGTAGTGGGGAGAGCACACATCCCTGGGGGGCACCAGTGCTGATTGTACAGGTGCTGGAAGTGAAATGAAATTTTATGACATTACACAGACACAAGTAAAAAGACATTTGTTTAAGGCTAATAACACACATTTGTGAATTTTTCCCAAATTGGTGGGTAGATGTGCCCACACTTATGGATGAATTTATGACTTATTCATTGGTAGTTGTTTGTGTGTGGGTCGGCTATGGTAAAAACAGCTAAACAAAAGTCTCAAAATTCAAAGAAATAAAACAGAATAGACACAAAAACATATCAATGAATGCACGTGTGTCACTTGATCCACAAATGCACGTTCAATGCTTCACAAGGCCATTTTGTGTTTAATTTGGAACGTATTCCTTTGGTTAGACACACAAATTGTGTTAAATTTATACAAAAGGGAACATTTTAATTCACAAATATGTCTCTATATATACAACTAGGTGCACATTCATTTAATTCGGAATTTCACAGACACAAGTTGAAAGGCATTTGTGTGTGGATAGTAAGATTCATGTATGACATCTACGCATTTGTGAATAATTTTGATACTATATTCATTCCATAGTACAAAAGGTGCTCCCTCATTTCAAGAATGGTTCACCGAATTAGGCAGGGTGGTGGCATTCGAAAAGATGTCATATAAACAGCTTGGCCGATTAGATACATATGGTAAAAAATGAGACCAATTTGACCTTCCTGGAAGGCTCTTAGTGAGGATCATGTGGAAAGAAACATGTTTGTGGTAGAAAGTGTTAATTGTATCCTTTGTGGATTTTTTCTTTTCTCTTTTTCTCTCTTTGTTGCTTTTATATTTTTAGTTATTAAAAAAAAAAAATAAAAATAAATTAATAAATTCTTCTCTCAGTTATTATTTTTATTTTTTGTGTGTGTGTGTGTTTACACCTTTGTAACTCAGGCTTGACCACAGAGATATTTGTTGATATTTGGGATTTGGGATTGGGAGGGGGGTAGGGAAATAATGGGGGTTAAAAAGGGATAATTGTTGATTCTGTTAATTTGTATTATGCTTTATTTTGTGTTATGTTGAAGAATCAAAAAAAAAAAAAAAAGAAAAAAATTGATCACATCCTTGTTGCATTGGTTTAAATGAATAGCTTTGCTCTTATTAATCTAACAGTTGCATTGTATGGAATTTATTTTATGCTAAAATAAGTATCTGACAACACACTGAAAATGGCCTAAAATGGAAATAAACTAGCTACATGCATTTTTAGATGCTAGATATAAGATAATTTCTACTCACAGGGGCTAGTGCAGTAATGTAGAAATATGTACAATCATCTCAATAACATCTTAACCATCCTCATCATATTCAGAATGAAGAACATGCTTTTTTTTCAAGATTTTTTCAAGGTTTATGCTTTTCATTCAGGAATGAGTTGTTAAGTTGCAGCTACTTGCCCTGGGCAAGTCTGGGCCTCCACCCACAGTCTGGATTTACTTTCTAAGCAAAGCTGTTTTTAATACAGGCTTTCTGACATCTAGCTCTATCCCCTATGGTCCATGGCTTGTTTTGGGATATGATACAGAGTGTGACCATTTTAAAAGCTTGCATCAACTTGGGTGTCCTCTAGGTTTAGAAGAAATGCAATCACTGCTGAACCAGAGGTACAAAATAATTGCGTTTTTACCACCACATTTAAACATTTGTGTGTGGTAGTGTCACAAAAACAATCTGGCACAAACCAATACAGATCTCATTTAGGGTAACATTTAAACAATTAGGGTGACAATAAATTGAGCATAAACACAAAAATGTATAGGGTAGTAAACACAACTTATACTAAATAGAACATTGAACATGATCAAATTTTTAGTAATACAACTAATACAACTAATACAACTATAAAACAAGCAGTTTTTTATAATTAGCCAAAAATCCAGTGATAAACAGAAGTGAATCAATCAAACCGTTTGAACGAACCGATTCACTAAAATGAATTGAATTTCCCAATGCTACAAATGTAAACTGGTGAATCGTTTATTTACAGTAACAGGTTCATTTACATGAACCATCCGAACGAACCGATTTCCTGAAATGATTTGTGTTTCCAGGGCTACAAATAAGTGAATCGATTAATTGTTTATTTGTATGAGGTTAATTTATATGATCCGTCCGATAAAACCAATTAACTTAAATGTTTTGGACGCTATATTTAAGATGAGGACGGTTTTGGTTAGTGTGTTTGCTGCCTCGGCTTGCTAGGCTTCATTGTTGTGTGTGCAATAATATTAAAAACAGCGATTAAAATAATGTTTTTGTATTGCTACAATGCTAGTAATTGGGAAAAGTTGCTTATTACTGGAAAAGCTACATTGTTGTGAAAATATCTGAACTACTGATCTACTGTTGCTACTGAAAAATTTAGTTAGGCAAGTCGCATTGCCTTCTAACCCTCTTTCAGAAACTCTGGGTTTTGGTGCTGCTTCTCCTTTAAGACTTGACAGTAAACACCCACTGTTATGATTGGCTCTCTGCTCTTGATTGACCTGCTCTCTCCTTGCCATCTCACTGCTCACCACTTCTGGGCGGGGCTACGGAAGTAATAATAGGTGTGTTCGACTTCATGCAGCACTGCACAGACCGATCGGCGCTGGACTTGAAGCAGTGCATGTCGTTTCGAAATTTTGTCTGACTTGAATCTAGAGGAGCTGCACAAGCACTGATGACGAAACTGCTCATTCACGATTGGCCAGACTCACAATGTTACAGTGGTTACATATGTTTCACGGGCTGCATTCACAATTGCATACTTTACTTACTACTCTTACTACTTCTGCTGTGTCAGTCTATAGCAGAAATAAGAGTAGTGTGGTAGTATGTCATCACCATTGTGTTTATTCTGACACCTCCAGTTCAGTGAAAACTCTCACAACTCCGTGTTTTTATAACCATACATCATGTTTATATGATACTATATTATGTTTGTCATAGTAGTATTATGTTTATTCATTAAAAACATTCAAAATGATTACAAATACTGACTCCTTTATCGGTATTATAATAATAAAGGCTTTTATTGTACTTTCTACTTGCACACCCAACAGGCACTGTATTAAGCAGCACATACACATTTCAAATGAATAATGTTTCTGAATATTTTGTGTAAAGTTCAAGAAAAAGTCTAAATCACATTTCATCTGCAAACATTGCGTGATCTGTGACTGATGTAGATTCAGCAAATGATGGGAAGAGCAAAGTGTCCGACTTGGCTGCTCTCTTTTCAACTCGTCCAACGACTGCAAACGGCAAATCTCGCCGATCGGTAAATCGAGATGCAGATCAAGTCGAACACACCTAAGGTAAAGTAGTCATTGATGTGTTGTTGTGGAGGCGGTCAGATGCAAATGTTTACCACAGTGTGACATAACAATGTGGAGTAATTAGAGAATGTGTCGTTTTGGCACCATGGTTTCAACAAATGCTATTTTTGCAGTGAGGAGGAAGTTTTGAGTTCTAAAACTCAACAGTAGTATGTTTTTAAAGTACAATGAAATCTTACATGTGAAAAGATCAAAGAAAATGTAATTCCTCATGTCATGACCCCTTAAGCAATCTTTAAAATTCTTCAAGTCACTTATGTGTCTGGAAAAAAGGAATTCAAGCATATCATTACAGTCCAATATGGAACAAATAAATAAATTAATTAATTACAAAGTGCAGCCTATACTTCCAGAGCTGAATGATTCACATTAAATGTGATCCTTGCTTTGTGGCATAAATCACTATCACTAATCTGTTTGAATCATCACAATCTTTCCCAAGACATAATCATTCTTACAATGTGTAAAATAAGTAAAGGGTACACATACAATACTCAAATATTTGACAATGAAGTTTACCAGCCTTGTCTCATTTCAGACTCTGGTCTCGGGTTCTAAGCTGGTGAACATGAGAGTGCCCTCAAGTAATACGTACGTTTCTTTGTTATGATATTTTATGTTGATATTTCAATAATGATGTTCTTTGTCCATGTGATATCTGCTTTGTAGCTGCTTGCTACATATCTTTGAGGAAATGTGGCAAACAGAAACAGCTGAACTCCTTCTGAGTGTCTTCTTTGTGTGAATACAGAGACAGTGACAGAGACCTTTTCATCCTGTAGCCTTGAGCTCATCAGTTTTCCTTTCTGATGCTGTAAATTACTGTTTAACCCTTTGTTTAATTTGCCCATTTGTTTGAAACATTAGACCAAAATCATCTTAAAAGTGAAATAGTTTAGACATCTACAGACACCTTTTGTAAACTTAATATTAAATTATTATTATTTTTTATTAATAATATTTAATATATAAGGGATAGCCTAATGTAGTCATTATTTTAAAGTAAAACCGACAGTGTTTAATTGGACATGAAATATAAATGTTTAAATTATTTCAGGAGAAAGAGCACGCATACACTCACATTTTTATTGTAGATGCAGTCCATATGTAGCAACTTGTTTGCAACTTATCTTTTGAAAACACACAACGATTTCAAAATGGATGTTGAAAATATGAATGTGTATAATTTATTTTGCAGAACAAAACAAGAAATTCTCTAAGTAATGTTAACCACAGACCAGTGGTGTAGTAGTGTCTGAAGAGGTGGGCATCCTGTGAATTTACGTATCATCCCTTATTTCAGGTGGGCATATGCAAAATCATAAGAAAGATAGGTGGGCATATTGCGTATGCCTGCGTATGCCCTAGACTACACCACTGACCTTATTTAAGTTAATCCAAAAGCACTATTCTAAAACCCCAATTGAAATTCACGGGGAACTTGTGGTGAATCAGCCTTCCAGGTTAGCATAAAATTGTATGTCATGACTGAACAGCTCAAGAGGAACTACTGACATAGCACAATATGCTCATATTGTTTATGGTGGTTGATCAACAAGTAGTTCTCATATGCTCTGTAAACTTGCAGGTGGTCTTATACACTGCTGCTCCCTGTGTAAACAGCTTGGACTTTATGCTGAGTATCTCTTTGGGGAGTTTGATTTAGAGTCCTAATGTGCTGAGGTTTAAGAAGTGAACACATTGTGTGCTCTAATCTCTCAATGTTCTTTCCCATGTTCACCACTTGTACAGAGATCACACCATGCTGAAGTGGAGGTTATGAGTCAATAGCCATGATTCATTCTGAACTGATGACTTGTATTTGACCTTTTAGAGAAATTATTAAAAGGCAGAGGCTAAGTTTACACTAAGTGCAAGTAGCGATTCCAAAAAGCATCTTCTTTGCGCTAATTGCAAATAGTGTTAAATACTATTTGCACCCCTAATTATAAAGTATAGGGGCATCACGACAGCACGTTATTTGTGTTTGTTTAGAGTCCCACAGACATCCTACACCAACCCCTAAACCTAACCTTAACCTTCCTTAAAAATGAATCATGGTTTTTCTACAGTAACCATAGTATCACCAAGGTGTTTTGTAGTAAAATAATAGTAACCACAAAATTAAACATGGTTACTATATTAACACTATATAGGCTAACTGTGGTAACACCATGGTTAATTGCATTAAAACTATGGCTTCAGGCAAAAGGAAAAAACAAAAACAAAACATGGTTACTACAATATTACTATAGTAAAACCATGGTTAATTTTATCCAGATCAAACCTTTCTTTCAACTCCCTGACCTTCACTGTGACCAAATCACTGCAAGGAAATCAACCTTTATATTAATTTTTATGTATTACCTAGCATAAAAGGTGCACTCAATATTTTTTTACTCTTTTTAAAAGTTGTACTTCTTAAGAAATTAATTGTCATTTTGAAACATATAATATGTATAAAAATTATGAGCACTCACATGAGATGAAGAGTCAGTGTCATATCAGTTACCTTATTAAAGATGTTTAAATCTACATAGAGAGGGTCCCCTCATGGGGGCTGCCATGTTATGATCACATGACCAGCCAATAACTACTCGCTTAATCTCAGTAACTGCCCTGTTATTGGACACTTTCACTCATAGATTTATCGTAATCATGGCTGACTGTGAATGGTGAATTTCTACAATGACATTGGTAACTGAAATCTTTTGCATTTAAATGATGCTGCGTTAATGACTCTAGGTGTCATTGTAGATCCAAGACAACATGCTTTAAAAAATACAGAGTGCGCCTTTAAAAGAAAATATGTCCTAATAGTGGAGACAGGAAACAGGATGGGAAATATTATGACAAAAGGCGGAATCAAACCTGGGCCGTCCGCACAAAAAAAAAACACATCCACCCTCAGAGCTGGGTAGAGAAGCCAAAAACTGTACTCAAGTAAAAGTACAATTACTTTAAAAAAAATAATTACTCAAGTAGAAGTAAAAGTACTAACATAAATAATTACTTGAGTAAGAGTAAGAAAGTATCCAATTAAAAGAGTACTCAAGTAGTGAGTAACTCATTACTTTCACAAATGACATAATAGAAGTTTACTCCCCTATATTCCATTACATAATACACATTGAATAATGGAAATTCTGTCATCATTCACCATCATGTTGTTCCAAACCCGTATGATTTTCTTTCTTCCATGCAACACAATAAGGAGATATTAGACAGAATGTTTGCCTGAGACACTATTTACTTTCAGTAAATGTGTTTTTTTTTCTCCGTATTTTGAAAGTGAATGGTGACTGAGACTGTCAGTCCCTAATATTTTGTCAAACATATTTTGTGTTCCACAGAATACAGAAGGTCACAGGGGTTTGGAACAACATGAGGGCTGGGTCCATGCGACTACCCTCCGCAGAGAAAATTCTGCCCAGGTATCTCACTTTCATTCTTGAACATGTCACATTTCCGTGGTTTTAGCTTAATCCCATGGGTACATAGTTGCCTCAGTACTCTCCTCACTGCCTTCACTTGGTCATCAAATGACTTTGTGAAGACCAAGATGTTGTCCAGATATGGCACGCAGATCTCGTCTCTCATTCCCTCCAAGCATTTCTCCATGAACCGCTGGAACACTGCTGGTGCATTCATAAGGCCGAAGGGGATACGAATCCATTCGTATAGGCCCCAAGGAGTTGTGAATGCTGTTAGCGGCCTGCTCTCTGGGGTCATGAAGCCTTGGTGGTACGCCTTCCCTTGGTCGAGCAGGTAGAACCAAGAATTGCCCCCAGGCCATCTAAAACATCCTGCACTCGAGGAATCGGCTGGCAGTCAGGTACTGTCTTCCGATTGAGGTCCCTGTAATCTATACACAGTCTGAGGCTGCCATCCTTTTTTTGGATACATACAATCGGCGAAGAATAAGAGGAGTTGGACTTTTCTACCCACCCTTGAGCAATTAAGTCATGTAGGTAGTCTTTCATCTCCTGGTACAAGGGCTTTGGAACTAAATTGTATGTCCGAGATACAGGTGTACTGTCGTTCAAGGAAAGACTCATTTGTAGTCCCTTTGCGCAACCAACATTGTCATCGGATTTTGAGAAAGCCTGGCACTCCTCCCTTAACATCTGCTTCACTTGTTGCTGTCACTGTGCAGTTAGGTGGCTTATGTCGACTGGTGGGTCCCACAGACTGTCTTCCTTGGTCTCCCTTGGTGTTACTTTGACCTTAACCTGGGTCACAGATCCTGTTCCCCTTGGAGAGATCATTGCCGCAGGTAAGACAGACTTAACTGGTTGCACTATCCCTAACTCCACTCTACCTCCTAGGATAATATCGTGGTCTGTCTTGTTCTGCACGCTCAAAGTGACTGAAGGGCAGGCACCTTTTTTCACCTCCAGCAGAGTGTCAAACAGTTCCAGGCCCTCAGGGTGTTGAGGGTCGATGCATGGCTCAAACAGTAACACACTGTTTTGTCTCACATGTGGCATTTTAACTTGGCACTGTATCTGCATAATCGTGTGTTTTGGTATGTTCACAGGTCCCTTTGCAGTACTCACTGGATACTCTCCAACATCATCCGCCATTACCAGACTGATGAAGGTATGCACTTTGCCTCTTTTCAGGTTGGGGAAGGCACTTACAACGGTTTGGTACAGCTGCCTATTAGGTACCTAATCCAAATTGTCTGTATCTTTTTGTATAATCACTTGCTCGATTGCATTAAATCCAATGATAGGTTTAGGAATTTATTGACCCTTCAGAACAAGCACAGGGATGACTAATTCCTTCACCCTCTCAGCTGGGGAGGCCAACTTGTATGTCACTTCAACCCATCCTCTGTATGG
Organism: Myxocyprinus asiaticus; assembly: GCF_019703515.2. Taxonomy (NCBI): domain Eukaryota; kingdom Metazoa; phylum Chordata; class Actinopteri; order Cypriniformes; family Catostomidae; genus Myxocyprinus; species Myxocyprinus asiaticus. Next base: position 9,300,622 of record NC_059368.1, on the reverse strand, counting down.
TATGTCGGTACCACTGGCCACCACAAGATGTAGGTGTTCGGGCGTCTCCGTGGCTTCGGAAATATCTCTCAGTCTTCAGGTATGTACTTGTCTTTACAATACTCATCGATAATTCACACCTGGGAGCCTGTGTCCCATAAAGCCTCTGTCTCATGCCCTTGCAAGTAGCAGGCCACCAGGCATTGCCTGCCAACTAGGGGAGTTACTGGGGAGTGCTGATTAACTCGGCATTGGGCTGTTATTATGCTGTCTATGTCATGAGGCACAGAGTGTTGTGGTTCATTCCTTAACTGTTGTGTTGAGCATTGTCGGGACATGCTTGTCTCTTGGGTCACTCCCTGTCCCTCTGGAGCAACCCATCCCCATTTAACTGAACATCCCTCTGGATTCTTGTACCCAGTACTCTGCAACCCACTGCAAAATGTTCACTGCTGCCGCAATAATAGCAATGGGTGCACAGCTCCACGGCTCCCCTCTGTTGGCAGTGAAAACATTGACTAGCTCACTGGCATCTAGGCTGTTGAAACAGGCGTTGGGGTTGTGACAGCCGTTCATTAGGGTACTGTCGTGTGACTGGGTATAGTGACTGACTGGCTTGGGGGGGTATTTGAATGTGGTGGTGCTGGGGCTGCTGTTGTTGAGCAAAATGTGTCAAGGAATGGAGCGGTTGTGGTGTTGTATACTGTTGCTGTGATACAGCACCCAATCGCGGATGTTGTGATTGAATTCAATATTGTTGTTGTGTATGTGTGAACGGTTCCAACCTCTGAACTTGATGCCCTGGCCCTGGGTCCCACACTGGCAGCAGCTGGCTGATCTGTGACATGTCCCGTGAATGTCGGCGTGTCGCTGTCACTGCTAACCCTTCATTGCTAACGGCAAAGCATTGATTAGAAATGGCTGGTGGCTGCTGAACTGTCTCTTTGAGTGGCATAATGTCATCACTAAGTATTTTTAAGCTGAGATATCAAATCGAGCTTTGACTGTTTAGGCTGACATTTTTGTTCAGGGATAGGCTCATCTAGCTGTGTGGCGTTAACAGCGGCCTGACGTTCTGTTTTCCATTTTGTCTGTCTTTCCGCCTCATGAGAGCAAGCAACATTTAGTTTTTCCAGCAATACTTCATCGGAAATCGCAGCGTCAGAAGGATACAGCTGTAAGTCGCTCTGAATATGGTCGTTTTGCAACCCATTTAGGACTGAATGCAGAAACATGTTTTGCACTAAAACAGGATCATACTTCAGCCCAGATTCATCCTCTTGTGAGGCAAACAGAATTTTTTGTCTCAGGTCAAGAGCACGTATCAGGAAGTTTTGTGGGGTCTCTTTGCTGCGCTGGCCCTCGGTGGTCAATTGTTTGTATAATTCAGTCACGTTTTTTTCTTGATAATGGGAACGGAGAATTCGTCTCAGTGTAGGAAGAGTTAAACCAGCTTTCCCTTCAAGATAGCTATGCAGTTGAAGCCCAGGCATAATGGATCTGATTACTGAGTCTATGATTTCCTGTTCAGGATACCCCTTGCTCAGCCCACTTTCTATTTGACGAGCCAGACTAGAAAATGATAATCTGTCCTTTTGGCCCAGTTCACCAATCAAGTCCAAGATTTTGAAATCTTTATGCCAAATCACTGGCGTGTTGTGTCTCTGTGGTGGTTGTGACTGATCTATCAGCCCCCTATCTGATGTCGCCTGCGTCCCTGCTGTGGTATGTGCAATAGCAGTATTGATATGCATGGCCTGAAATGACTCAGTTATAGTGTTTGTTTCTCTCACTGATCTCTGGGCCCTGTTCATTTCTCTTACAACGTGCCCCGGCTCCACCCTTTTTTCTGGATTGTCAGCGGTGGCCATTGTGAGGTCACTTATTTTCTCATTAATGCTCAATAACTCAGCCATACCACCATCCTTTAGCTCTTCCAGCTCATTCCTCAATAAATAGCTGCTGAGATACTTTATGAGTGAGAGGCGGGTCACATTTGTCACATCTTTCACTGTGATGTGTAAAAAAGAGCAGAGTTCTATTAATTTCTCTCGTGACAGTGCATAATTTCTCTCCTATCTCCTCGTTTCGGTTCGTTTCCGGTGGGGTGCATGGTGAGTTGAGCTTGGATGCCTCCACACGCGCTATGTCTCCGTGGCAATGCGCTCAACAAGCCATGTGATAAGATGCGTGGGTTGACGATCTCAGACGTGGAGGCAGCTGGGATTCATCCTCCGCCACCTGGACTGAGGCGAATCACTACGTGACCACGAGGACTTAAAAAGCACATTGGGAATTGGGCATTCCAAATTGGGAGAAAAAGGGGAGAAAATCCAAAAAGAAAAAATAAAATAAAATAAAATAAAATAAATAAATAAATTACACATTAATTATAATTAAACCCAGTAATGTAACGACAGTAACGCCACCCACTGTAAAGAAGTAAATAAATGTCATTAGAAATTTACTTGAGTGAGAGTAAAAAGTACTCACTTTTAAACCTACTCTGAAAGTATTTTTTATTTTTTTTTTCAAAAAGTTACTCAAGTAAATGTAATGGAGTAGATGTAGCGTGTTACTACCCACCTCTGTCCACACTGTCATTACACCCCACGCCCATAGCAATGCTAGGGGTGCTGTTTGTCATCAATTTCTGTTTCTACCAGACTACTGGAGTGCAAATAGCCATGCTGTGTGGCTGGTGCTGTTTACACCTAGTGTAAATAATCACTTTGTTATTAAAATGCTTGACAATTAGACAATGATCTGATATTTGTGAGGACAGTCTTTTGAAACTCTGAAAGGTTTTTTGTTCTTAGGCTTTTTTTTTTTTTTTTCAGGCAGGCAGCAGTTATTTGTTTGGAGTAAATCCATTAGTTTTTTGTAGTCTGAACAGCAAAAAACAAACAAAAAAAAAAAAAACACACGAAATCCGATGTTTACCATCCTGTTCCAAACCACATCCATATGTGGTTTGTAATCCAATTAAAATCTTTTTGTTAATGCAGACTCACTTTGATATTGATTATGCTCTCTCAACAAACGAATCACTTGCAAAATGACTGTGGGAATAGTCAGTCCTAAAGATTGGACTTGAAAATTAAAACATTTTAAAAACGATTTGTGAGCTGCACTGTGAACAAAGCCTTAGATATATACTTTGTAGCCAAAAACGTACACAGATCACAAGTTGAAAAATATTTTTACAGCATGTATAGTATGTGGTCTTAGGTAGTGCGTGTTTATGACCAGCATGCCACAGTTGTGTACTGCAACTGAAATCAATTACATGAAATACATAATAAAAATGTTAGTTTGAGGGTTGAGTTGTGCTAAATTATAGACATAGTGTGAACAATTATCCCACAAAATGTTTGAATCAACTACTTCCTTATAATGATGAATCTGACAGAGATTAAACTTCCTAGATTAAATTAAAGGGATAGTTAACCCAAATATGAAAATTCTGTAATTATTTACTCACCCTCATGTCGTTTCAAACTTTCTTTTGTGGAACACAAAAGGCAGTCACTTTCATTGTATGGAAAAGTGCAGCTTGGACATTCTGCTAGATAATTCCTTTTGGTTCCTTGCAAGAAAGACGGTTTGGAATAACATGAGGACAAGTAAACGATGACACAATTTTCATGTTGGTTGAACGATCCCTTTAACACTTAAAAGAAACATTTGTTCCTGTCATATGCATTAAAAGCTTGATAATTCACACACTCACACACACAAGTCTTTTATCCACCGTAATTGGGAAATTGTATAAATCCAGATGAACTCTTTGTGAGCAATGGCTTTCATCAGTCTCGCTGCATTTTTACTTTGTTGGTCGTATCAAAAGTTCAGTTTTTGCCAGATGGCAAAAATAAACTGCGCCTGTTCTCCAAATGTGATTTCAAATGGCTTTGATACTGTGGCATCTGAATGCAAGGTTGTGTTGGTAACAAACTACTTTTGTGAACTTGTTGATGATTTGAAACATCATTGAGCATGTCAAATAATTGGGATTTGTTCTGTAAACATCCTTGAAACAGGTCAAAGCTAATCAAAATCCTTTGTGGAAGTTGGAAGTGAGTGTTGTTGATGTGATCTAGTATATGTGTGGTTGTTATTTCAGGAGTTGAGGTCCCTGTGTGACTACTCAACAATGGAGTAGGTTTTTTTTTTTTTTTCATGTGGCTGGAAATAGACAATTAAATTGTACCCTCACTTTCTTTCATACATTGCTTCAACTATCTGATATGTGGTTTTTAATGAGTAATGATGATGTCTTTCTCATTGATTTTATTTTCAGTTGCGTTGACTAGCTTTTTGGTGCTTGCTCCTGCAGAACTTGCCACCATAATGCTAGGGTGTTGTGGGTGATTGCCAGTGCATTGATATGCGGTTGTTAGAGTGTACTGAGTGTTTGCTAGGGCATTGCTGAACAGTTCCTTGGGTGTTCTTGGTGACTGCTTAAGTCAAAAGAGCCCACACCAAGTCTCAATGTTGGCTGCATTTAGGCTTAATGCACAAATCCGATCTTTTGACCATAACCGCTTTTTGTCCCACCTGTTAACATTCACTTAAAACAACCAACTGTGTTTACATTAATTACCCACAAAGATGCATAGACTGCCAGTTAGCGCTTTTTAGTATTGTTTAGTAGTAGTCCTAATAAGTGTTTAACAAGAACAGCAAAGAACATGTTATTATTTTTCATGTGATCATTGCGAGAATGATGGGCTGATGCTCAGCCGGCCGGGTCGGCAAGCACCACGGGTGATCTGGATGTGGATATCGGAGTGTTTTAGCCGGCATAACCCCTGCGGACCTCCCATCCCCCAGCACACTCGTTCTATCCGGAAGAGCTGTCGAGCGATACTGGCGGTCTGCTTCAGGGTGGATTTAATGTGTCGTTCGCGGCTCACGATGAGGATGAGCTTTCGGTCACAGCATCAGAGGGTGGGCTTCTGCTATTGGAAGTGGACGAATCTTCTGAGCTCCCGCCCACGGGCGGTAGAGCGCAGGATTAGGCGGATGCTGAGATGGCAGCAGTGCTTGTCCGGGCAGCAGTGAATATCGGGCTGAAGTTGAACCCTCCACCCTGCCCTGAGCGTTCGTGGCTGGATAATTGGTTTCTGGGCTCGGAGCGTGACTCATGGCTGCGCCCCGCCCCGGTGCCTTTCTTCCCGGAAGTGCACGAGGAGCTAACGAATTCGTGGAAGGTCCCGCACCCTGTCTGCTTCTTGCCAGAGCCGTTCCCCTGCGGTGCCTGTTTTGGAGGACTGCAGAAGGGGAAAGCTGCCTCCATGCAGAGGCTAGCCCATTGGATTGTGGATGCCATTTCTCTTGCATACCAGTCTCAGGACTTGCCATGGCCCTTGGGAGTCCGGACGCACTCCACTAGAGGTGTTGCGTCCTCCTGGGCACTGGCAAGGGGGGCCTCTCTAGCAGACATATACAGAGCTGCGGGTTGGGCTACACCCAATACCTTTGCGAGGTTTTATAACCTACGCATAGATCCGGTTTTGACCCGAGTGTTACGTGGTAACAGCAGGTAGAGCGGGTGGCCAGTTGGGTGTACTGCTTGCATTGCACCTTTCCCCTTTTTTCAAAGGTGATAATGTGTGCCTTTTTGTCCACAACAGTTCCCCGTATCCGGTGAACCCCATACACCTCTTTAATTCTTAAGCACTGTTTGGTGACGAATTTGGCAGAGGAGTACTGACACCAGGCCCAGTACTCGTGGTATGTCCCATTTCAGGTGAGCCTGTGTGCTCGGGCTCAATGCTCCATGCGTGGTGATTCCCCCTTGGTAATCCCGTATTATGAGTTTCCACTGTTCGGTTTCCCCTTAGGTGAACCCTGTGTTTCCCCTCGCCAGAGCTTTCTCTGCCTTGGCCACTGTGGCTGCGTACCCTCTCTGTAGATAGGGTCCTCCGGTGGTATCATTCCATATGTGAATATGGCAAACGAAGTACTTACCCCGTTGGTAAGTCCATGTGAGGTATTCTCCACATGTTAACCTCCCTCCGATAGGATGTGGTCTCCGTAGTGCTCTCCTTCCTGGAGAGGGAAGAACACTTCCCAGCGCTATTCTAGAAAGTGCTCGTGGGAAATTGCTTAACAGCAAATCAGGAAAGGCACCACCGATAGCCTACTTGGGTAAGTGCCTCCTCCTCCCACCCTTAACGGGACTAGGGAGATGCCTTACCTAACTCGCTGGAAGATCACGACGTGGTTGAGCGCTCTCTGCGAGGCACGCAGCAGCTTGCCCGTGTCCACTCTTTTCTGCAGGAACCCCAAGTGTCACTACATCGACACAACATCTAGTGAGTGACAGACAGGGAACGTCTTGGTTATTGATGTAACCTCTGTTCCCTGATGGAGGGAACGAGACGTTGTGTCCCTCCTGCCACGCCGCTGAACCAGCCGCTGACATGGCCGAGACTCTCTATCGGCTCCTCAGCATAAATCTGAATGAGTGGTGCACGTCTTCTTCTTTTATACCCGTATGTCTGGGGGTGGAGAGTGGCATGCAAATTCCATTTGCCAGTTTTCATTGGCCTTTTCTATTTTAAGCAAAGGTGACAGGGGCTCTCAAGATCGAACCCCTAGTGTCACTACATCGACACAATGTCTCGTTCCCTCCATCAGGGAACAGAGGTTACATCAGTAACCAAGACGTTACATATATAATATAATTTAGCAAGAATGCAGGCATATTAATGAGATTCTATGAGACCAGGTTGTAAAAATTGTAAGTTTGACTGCTTAAAAAATAATAGTAAACCTCTCCTGATCAAGCTACATGATGTGAGGTATCATTCATGCCCATGGTAACACAGTACCAGATGATTTATGATGTTAAAGACTTAGGTAGGAGTGCTTTCGTTACACTAAAACTGGAGCTGTTATACAAACTGACAAAATCAGTTTTGTCTAACACTCACAACATGCATCTGCAAAGGAAAACCGACAATGACCCATATTGCTCTCATGCATAACAACCATATGATCTCAAAGGAATTTTAATGGTTCATACACTCTCATCTACTGTGTTCCCATTACCACATTTAAGACACTTCCAATGCAACATGTGGTTATTCCTCCGAACAGGATTCTCAAAGAGGAAAAGAAAATGTGTAAAAAAAGTAAGTCCTTGGATCTGAAAACTACAAGTAATTGTATGTTCCTGGCAAAAAGTAGCACCATGTGCCTGTTTAGATTGTATGTGGTAGGAAAGTGGTTTGCTTGTTTTATACCAACCAGCAGATTTGCACATGAGCTTTTAACTTATGAGCGCTTCTCAAATTGTAAACACTGGCAAGCAAGCCTGTATATTCATGTGGGAAGACTGTGGGGAAAGCTGACATGGGACTACAAACTGTCCAACTTGAGATTGTTGTATCGGGATGTGCTAATATTTTGGCATATAGACACTTCAACCAAATTGTGTTTGATGCCATGAAGTTATAGGAGGTTTAGAACTTTATAGAGTAATTGCAATAGTGTTTGCATCCTTCTGTCTGTCTGTCTGTCCATCTGTCATATTTGTCTATCTGTCTGTTTGTCTTTCAGAGAGTAAAGATCCCCAGTTCTTTGATATATTGATTGCTTTTAAACTGCAATGAAATTACAGGGTTTTTCTTTGTTTTCATTACATTTTTACACATAAGTGGTAAATTTTCTAAACTTACAGAACTGGTATAGCAAACATTTTAGCATATTTTCAATTGACTTAGTACAAAATACAATATCACTAAGTAACATTTTCACCACAAAATACTGTAAATGTTTCATCTATATACTGTTTACTTTTTAATTAAAGTAATTGCATTTCATAATGCTGTTAACATCAAACTATTCATTTGCATCTGTTCTTGTTCATTTTAATACTGTGGTGATCTGGGCATAGCCGAATGATGTCTGTGGAGAGCGAGGCCGGGAGAGGAAGAGCGGTAAGGATTGACACCTGTGGGAAATCACCTCTAACAGATGTTTTTTTTTGCACTGAGAGCTGGAGAGGGATAAAAAGGCAGTCCAAACCGCCAGAGTGGGGAGAAGGACGCACACAGCCGAGTTCTTATGTGTGTGCATTTGTTAAGCTGAAAAGCAAACCCATTTGTGTTACACTGAAAAGTGTGTGAAATAAAGACTTGTGTTGAACATTTAACCAGCCCTTGCTTAGAAAGTCAGAGACTTTGTCACAGTGGTGTCGAAACCCGGGAATTTGGAGGAAGTTATGCTGTCATGGAGTCCTCACCCTTTGCCGAGCTGATCAAGTCCCTCGCCAGCATCCACCAAACGAAACATCAACCTCTGCTTGAGCTGCACCAGGAACAGGAGAAGTGATTCAAGGTCATCCTTCAAGCTCAAGCAGAGGATCGGCAGGTGCTATGGAGCTTGATACCCCAGGGGGCTTCCACTGGCGCGACCTCGGTCGCCCCTGCCATGACCCACTTCACGCTCGCCGAGTTGGGGCCAGAGGATGACCCGGAGGCTTTCGTGGAGCTGTTTGAGCATGCGGCAGAAGCAGCGGGATGGCCAGAGTCCCAGTGGGCGGTCTGCCTGCTGTTGCTGCTGTCGGGAAAAGCGCAACTGGCAGCCCAACAACTACCCATCGCCAACCTCCTGGGATATCAGGACTTGAAACGTGCCATCTTGCAACAGTTTGGCCGCAGTGCAGAGCAGCACCACCTGCTCTTCTGCTCGCTAACACTTGGTGAGCTCGGCCGTCTGTTTGCCTTTGCCCAACAGCTCCTGCCTGCTGTGGCTGCTGGCAGCAGAATGTGACGCAGCAGCCGTAGCCAACCTGGTGGTGCTGGAGCAGCTGATCAGTCGACTACCGAAAGGGACAGCGGAACCAGTGCCACGGCTGAGCGACGTCTGTGGAGAGCTAGGCCGGGAGAGGAAGAGCGGTAAGGAGTGACACATGTGGGAAATCACCTTTAACAGCTGTTTTGTGTTGCAGTGAGAGCTGGAGAGGGATAAAAGGGCAGTCCAAACTGCCGGAGCAGGGAAAGAGATGCACGCAGCCGAGTTCTTATATGTGTGCATTTGTTAAGCTGAAAAGCAAACCCGTTTGTTTTACACTGAAAAATGTGTGAAATAAAGACTTGTGTTGAACATTTACCTGGCCCTCGCTTCCTCCTTGAGAAGTTAGAGACCTTGTCACAAATACATTTGACTATAATTTCATTCAATTGAACTTAATGATTAATCAATTAATAAATTGGTGTGTCTATAGATTTTCAATTGGTTTGATTATTTTATGCTTTTGTAAAGTATCAACATTTAAATTCCATGTACGAAATAGGATAATTAATTTTGTTTGTTTTGCATGGGCTAGCACAAACATCAGGAAAATCAGACCTTTCCTGTCTGTTTATGCTGTACAGCTCCTGATACAAGCTCATTTCAAGACTGTACTACTGCAATGCTCTTTTGGCCTGCCTCCCAGCTAATATGATTAAGCCACTGCAGATGGTTCAGAACACAGCAGCGCATCTGGTCTTCAATCAGTCAGAGTTCTCATGTCACCCCACCCTTGATTTCTCTCCACTAGCTACCAGTGGCTGCCCACATCAAATTCATGGCTTTGACACTGGCCTTCAGGACAGTCAATGGAACAGCATCCTCTTCAATTCACTCCTCCAGGTCTATGTCCCTACTCACTCTCTGCAGTCAATGAACAAGCGGCGCCTGGTGGTCTGTGGCAAAGAGGCACAAAGTCTATTTCACAATCATTCACATTCTCTGTTCCTCTGGAATGAGCTTCCAATCCCCACTTGACCTGCTGATACGATAACATTGAAGAACCAGCTGAAAACTGTTCCACGAGCACTTAACAAATCAACACTAATTGCACTTACTATATAACAATTAAAAAAATAACTTAACAACTAATAAATCCTTTTCTGTCTCTTTCTTCTGCACTAGCTTCTATACTATTCCAGCCTCTTTGAGAATTTGGCAGTGCGATACTGCAGATATTGTTGACTTTTATATGACAAATTGCTTGCTATTGTATATAGCAAGCATTATTTAGCATTATGGTATTTGTAAGTCACTTTGGATAAAAGCGTCTGCTAAATGACTAAATGTAGTGTCACCGGCCGTACTTGACATGTCTGAGCGGGATTTGAACTGGTGATCCCCGGCATGGACACGCTATCAAAGAGGACAGAAAAGCCATGGCCTCTAACCTCTATTGCTAGTGTGTCTCTTAAGGCTTGAGGTTTACACACTGCACAGCTATCACATACCAGCTGGCTACCGTTGAAGTAGCACCACACACATTTTCTATCCACATACATTTTATGTCCTTATGAGAACAATTTGTCATTTGTTTCTAGTTATTTTTCTCCCAAAGTATTTTGGGAGAAATATCTGAGACTCGAATGAGACATAACTGAGACAATATTTTGCAACAGTATTAGGTTGAGACTACTGAGATATTTTCTCCATGTTATCACATGTGCACAATTGATTTTGGTTGTACCAAGAACTCAGAAAAACCATCTAGCGTCCTTGAGATTCAATTAGGTGTCTATTTTTAATGTACAGTAGTCTTTAGTCAGTTTAGCTGCATCTTCACTAAGCTAAACATGAGGACAGTGCCGATGTTCTTGTCTATGTTTTAATGACGGGTTCCTCTACCCCAGATCCCCCTGATATGAGCCTTGACTTTCAAAGGGATTTCTTTATTAGTAGTCAAGCAGTGGCATAATCACCAGCTCCCAGGGAAAACCACTGATTTAAATAATCTACTGTAAACAGCTAGGGAATGATAATTATGCACTGCCTGCTTCCTTAGAGGACAAAATGTATTTAACTCCACACATGGTTGCATGGAACCACACTAAATTCCACATTTTCATTGCATCCTAGTGACCTGTCTGCACTGTAAAGTGATGTTTTGGACAATGGCATAAGATGCTGTTGTACGTTTTGAAAAGGTGTAATTTTAGCGTGCTTTCAGAGAGTGTATTGTCTCCTTATGCAGTTTTAGAAATCCCTTGGGATTGTAATGAAAGTAGATTTGTTTAAATACAGTCAAAGCTTTAACCATATTTATCTCAAATTATCTGCATTTCTACTATCTCATACATGGCTTAATGGAATACGTATGACTTTCTTTCTTCCATGGAACACAAAAGGAGATGTTAGGAAAAATTTTAGCCTAAGTCACCATTCACTTTCATTGCAACTTTTTTTCCATACAGTGAAAGTAAATAGTGGCTGAGGCAAAATTCTGCCTCTATCTTTGGTGTTCAAATGAGGGGGAAAAAGACAATATGGGTTTGGAACAACATGAAGGCGAGTAAATAATGACATAATTTAAATTTTTGGGTTAAATATCCGGTAACACTTTAGATTACAGCCCGCAATTTACAGCGCAAGTACACCGAATTTACACCTATAAATTACTTACGTGTAGGTATAAGGGAGCAATATGCAAAGTTTTGGGAATAAAGGGGTAACAACCTGGAAAATTACAAATAATTTATACTGTAAGTATTTTAAGGGGTAACTATTCTAATATTACGTGGCATGTATGACCTACTAGGCTAAACAATAATCTAACGTTTGCGAGCAATTTAGCAAGAACATACACTGTGTACATTTTTGTAATAATACATAGGTATTATATTATAATATCTATATCTATATCTATATCTATATATCTATCTATCTATCTATATATATATATATATATATATATATATATAGGCCTAGGTTTTTTTTTTTTTTTTTAACCACGGGGTACATATTCTATTATTACAGGGTACATGATGGAGATTACTGAACAGCAAAACTTGAAATCTAGTGAAGTGAGTTTCTGCTATGATTTTATTTAGAATTTTCAATGTAGGCTATTTACCTTATGAAAGTGTATTGCATACAGCTGCGAGTCACGCCAGCAACCCCACCCCCTTTTTTTAGAGTAGAGGATTTAGTTGGGTTCTCAAGCAAAATTAAAACTAGGCAAGGCAACTAGAGAAAACAAGGCAAGCAAAATTAGAACTATTGCAAAACATTTTTTCTGTAGTTACTGTGTAAATATACCATTGTTCCGTGTTGTTACAGTGTAAGTCCAACTTGTTACCCCCTTTTTCCATGTAGTTATGTAACATTTGCAGACTGTAAATTGAAGTGGTACTTGTTACCCCTTTATTCCCCAAACTTTGCATATTGTTCCCTTATACCTTCAAGTACGTACTGTGTAGTTACACTATTAATACAAAAAAGGTACGCTGTAAATTCGGTGTACTTAAACTATAAATTGTGGGCTGTAATCTAAAGCTTTACCAAATATCCCATTAACTGTTCTCATATGTGATAAAAAATGTAGCCCTTCATAACAAGTTTTCTAAATAAGTGACTTTCCACTTGCAGCTTATTTCAATTTATGAGCAGATGATATGACAGAATTATGAGCACACTACTGTTATTTAGCATATCAATATTAACCACTGAGATACACGCACACAGGTGGCCAAAAGTTTGGAATAATGTACAGATTTTGCTGTTTCAGAAGGAAATTGGTACTTTAATTCATCAGAGTGGCATTCAACTGATCACAAAGTATAGTCAGGACATTACTGATGTAAAAAACAGCACCATCACTATTTGAAAAAAGTATTTTTTGATCAAATCTAGACAGGCCCCATTTCCAGCAGCCATCACTCCGACAACTTATCCTTGAGTAATCATGTTAAATTGCTAATTTGGTACTAGAAAATCACTTGCCATTATATAAAACACAGTTGAAAGCTATTTGGTTCGTTAAATGAAGCTTAACATGTCTTTGTGTTTATTTTTGAGTTGCCACAGTATGCAATAGACTGGCATGTCTTATAGGTGCAGTATGTAAGATTCAGAAACCCTTGTTATTAATGACACCTGTGGCCATTAAGTGAACTGCAGCCAGCTACCTGTTGCTCGTGCTCATGCACACACTCCATAGGGACGTGAAAATTAGCCAAAACAATGACACAACGTGATTCACCAGCATCATACTGACAGATGAGGTAGCATAATTAAAATTACACAGTTATGATTGTTTTACTACAAACTTTGAGACTGTATATTATATTTGACTCTCCAGTGCTGGAACAGGGCTAAAACAAAGTGTGAATATAGGTCTGGCTATGCGAGAATGTAGTTTGAAGTAATCACTTTTCTTTGCATGATACATTGACTGCATTTATATGATAGCCTATGTCGGCATTAGCTAGCTAGCCAGCTTTATCAATAGCTGTTAGCTAAATTTGGTGGATGATGACAGTAGCTGTTTATAAAATAGACTGTTCATTATAAATATATTGACACAATTCAGTATTGATGTGATTCCATCACAACTGTCATTTTGATATATCAATGTGCTATTGTTTTATAATAATAGAATGTATATATTTTCTGTATAGCCAAGTTACGTTACACTAATGAATGTTTTTTTTTTTTTTTTGCATTATCTTGAACATTGTCTAGCATTCATTTCATGTGTTATTGTAGTTTACCTTGCTTAATAATTACAGATTAACATTGTTTATGATAGTTACTGTGCAGGCAAGATCAAGTTAGCTAAAATTACACAGATCAATCCTTATGGCACTATATTTCACATGCTTTGCTGTTATGTAAGCTTACCTGTCCAATAAGAAGAATGCTAATTCAGGGTCGATTTTGATCCCCAAAACTGAACGAAGATCCCTCCAGGAATCAAATACCCTGCCGATGTTCACTCTAGTTTTCGCTCGACCGCGATCATGTTCCCGCTTAGCCAGATGGGATTCAGTAGATAAAATGTTTTTTTTTTGGCTTACTCAGAGTTTGTGTAGGAGTCGGTGTTGTGCTGGATTCCATCTCCAAGATAACGTTACCTAGTGTTGTCGCTGTTGAATAGTGGAAGAGAAGCATTGAGGCAAGGCTCTCAGGAGCGCATAAACGTCACATCCTTTGGATCTTCCCGGCAAAACCAACCCACTCCCTTCGCATGAAAATCAGTCTACAGGCTTTAATAGGCAACCTAGGAAGCATTTTTTAAGTTGTGTTACAAGCCGTTCACACACTGGCAAAAAAAGGCGAATATTACATGAAAATTGTTACATATTGCACCTTTAATGTCAATATTAGGTCAAAAATGGCAAAAAAGAACCAGCTTTCTCTAGAAACTCATCGGTCAATCATTGTTTTGAGGAATGAAGTCTATACAATGCATGAAATTGAAGATTTCATACAAAGGTGTACACTACAGTCTTCAAAGACAAAGGACAACTGGCTCTAACAAGGACAGAAAGAGATGTGGAAGGCCCAGATACAACTAAACAAGAGGATAAATACATCAGTCTCTAGTTTGAGAAATAGACACCTCACATGTCCTCAGCTGACAGCTTCATTGAATTCTACCCACTCAACACCAGTTTCATGTACAACAGTAAAGATTAGACTCAGGGGTGTAGGCCTTATGGGAAGAATTGCAAAGAAAAAGCCACTTTTGAACATAAAAACAAAAAAAAAAGGTTAGAGTGGGCAAAGATACACAGACATTGGACAACAGATAATTGGAAAAGAGTGTTATGGATCCCACTGAGCTTGTGAGGTGAGAAGTGCCCAACAAGGCAACCACACCAATGACAAGTGCTACAGGAAGTGTGGGGTGAAATGTCACCTGAGTATCTGGACAAACTGACAGCTAGAACAGGCGGGAACCGGCTGAACAATCAAAATAATACTTAATAAGAACTTAAACAAAAAGACACACAGAACATAAACACACATGGCAGCTGCATGTGGCTCTCTCTCTCTCTCAAACTGCCATGTTCCGCTGCACTTATCCCTCTCCTCGGCTGATTAGCCCGATCGGCTGATTAGCACTCCTCCTCGTCACAGCCACTTTGGTGAATAAAAGTACCAATTTCTTTCCATAAGAGCAAAATCTGTACATTATTCTAAACTTTGCCCACCAGTGTGTATATATATATATATATATATATATATATATATATATATATATATATATATATGGCCAGAGGCCATAGGAGCAGTTGAGGACCGGGTGACAGCGCGTCCGGGAGCCGGTGAGCAATTTTTCTCTCTCTCCTCTCTCTCTCTCTGTTGCTCCGCCTCACACTTTCCCTCTCACCTTTCCCTCCCCTCGTCTCTCCCAGGGCTCCAGAAAGGTGGGGATCACCTGCTGGCAGGCACGGCTGAAAAGGCAACGCCCCCCCTCCAAGAAGGGAGGGGAGTGCGTCATGCCGGGGATTTCCACGACCTGAGTTGGGTGATGGAGGAGTGTAACGAGGAGGAGAGCAGGGCCGGGACGTGAAGACACATGGCCGGCCCTGAATTGGGCTAATCAGCCAGGAGGGGGATAAAGACGAGCCGGAGGCCCCAGTTCGAGAGAGAGAGATAGATGCACGTGGCCGCGCTGCATGTTTGTTTATGTCAGTTTTAAGTTGAGTTTGACATTAAAACTTTGATTACTGTTCAGCCGGTTCCCGCCTCCTCCTTGTCCATCCTTAAACTGTTACAATATATATAGAACTGACACAATGGTAAACTGCCTGCAGGAGGTGAAACCACCGGAAGTGTTCGAGCGGCCATCTTGGTATGCCCAAATTCTCATAGAGCATCAATGGCTGACAGGCAAAAACACCCTCGTTTCACCGTCTCCGACCTGTGGATACGACAGTTGCATTTTGCCCTCTAGTGACAATCATGTCACCAAAGGAAGTGGCAAAACTGTCCACAAGTTGTAATGTAAGAAGGACAATCTGTAATATCTGCTTGTTTAGGGTGAAAATATGTCCTACCCCCGAAAGGGACTTTAAAAAAGTCAGACCGGGATTTCTAAATCACCTTAAATGCCCGGGATTTGCTTATTTTCTTAGTGAAGTGCTCTCTGTAGTCATACATGGATACATGTCATTAATACATGTTTGTTTGCCATTTAAACCTAGCATATCAGTTTAATTTTAACCAATTTTGCTTTGCGTGTCTCCCTCTCTGTGCGCCCACTGCGTGTGTGATAGAGGGAGAGAGAGCACGCGCTCTTGTTCAAGTGACTGCGAGAACAAGGCACTTTTTGATGAAAGCATAAAACAAGTAACTAACAAAACCTTCGATGTTCACAATAGATACGTCTGAAAATGTCTGTTTGTATCTTACCTCAGTTTTAGTGATCTTGTTTACATTCAGCTGATCTGTTCACTGATGAAGTTTGTTAGTTGTGGATACTGTTTGATATAGATACACATAACTCGCTCTGGCTTTCAAGAAACAGGAAAAATTCCAGACTTTAAATAAATAAATAATTACATGTGTAGGACGTTTGTGTTGTAGGGATGTATATGCAGATTTCAGATCAGTGATTGAATGACTAATGTTTACTTGCTTAAATTAGATGATTTCCTATTAAGTCAATAGGGACAGTGGAATGTTTGGGCATAGCAATATGGTGGCGCAGTGGCTTCACTGATATGACGTCATGAGCAATCCAGATCTATATATATATATCAGTGATATTAGTACAATACGTGTCTTCAACCTGTGAATGGGTCTTGCTGTTTTAGGCCCCATTTCTCCCTCTGGCTTTCGAAATCGTTCAAAACCTCCAAACGATGTGTAGGAACCAGATGTTTGTGTCTTTGAGTGACATCTGAAGCAATCTTTTAACAGTACAATTTTATTTTTTATTTAATTGTGGAGCTGTTTTTTTTCTTTAGATCTGCACATAAGCTATTTAGCTTTTGTCAGCATTGTGGATAATTTAAGAAGATTGTGCAAAAAAACTAAAAGTGAGATCTCTCAGACGTTACATTGCCACCAGCTTTTAATTTATCACACATTATTTGGTGTCCTTTATAACAAATGTTCGTTATTTCCAAGTCAAAGACTCTGAAGAATGTCCTTTGGGCTTTTTTTTTTCTCTTTTTTTTTTTTTTTGCCTTGTTTTAAAGGCCATCAAGAAGCGGATAAAAGTGTGATACTTCCAGCAGAGGTCCTTTTTTATCAGTTTTACAGTGACAGGTTACTGCGCGTTGGGACAAACTGCTCCAATATCTTCTTTGTGGATTCAGCTCATCCCGTTCATACCACAAAAGAGGGTGCAAGCACATATTTTACCCATCTCCCTTTTATAAGATCTTTGTGTGTATAAATGTGTGCATGTGAGATGAAAGGCAACACTAATAGAAAACACTAACACATTTTGACCATTTGTCCCATCATGCAACAGTGATCAATGCTTCCGGATGAAGACTTTGATGTATGGAGACATAATCGATGCTTATAATAGATGTTAAAGGGATAGTTAAAAAAGATGCAATGAAAGTGGATGGTGACTGATGCTAACATTCTGCCTAACATCTATTGTTTTGGAACAACATACGGATGAGTAAATAAAAAAATATTTTCTTTTTTTTTTTTTTTTTTTTTTTTTTTTTTTTTTGGTGAACTATCCCTTTAAGAGGTAAAGATCCTGGTATGTTTCAACATCAGATGTCATTGAGGATAAAGCTCAGCTGATACACCGCTTGAACATGTATGAAGATGAATCAACTAAACTATCCACTGACTCATGTAATTTTATCAAGAGTGCCACATATTTAACAAATCACTTACTATCTCTAACACATAGGCCTACTAACCCTGATGAAAAGGCCAGCATTGGTGGTCACAAGCAAATGTTGGTCCCCACCAGCCTTCTGAAAAAGAAAGTTCAACCAAAAAAATGAAAATTCTCTCATCATTTACTCACCTTCTTGCCATCTCACATGTGTATGACTTTCTTTCTTCTACAAATGAAGATTTTTAGAAGAATATTTCAGCTCTGTAGGTCCTCACAATGCAAGTTAATTGGTACCAAAATTTTGAAGGTCCAAAAAGCACATAAAGGCAGCATAAACGTTTTTACCATAAATTCAAATAATGGAAATCGCCAAAAACAATAGAAGAAGAATGTGAAAGTGAAAGTGGGGATTGATAGTAAAAAGGACTTAAATATTGATCTGTTTCTCACCCTCACTTATCATATCGCTTCTGAAGATATAGATTTAACCACTGGAGACTTATGGATTACTTTTATGCTGACTTAATATGCTTTTTGAGCTTCAGAGTTTTGGTACCCATTCACTTGCATTGTATGAACCTACAGAGCTGAGATATTTCTCAAAACATCTTCATTTGTGTTCAGCAGAAGAAAGAAAGTCCTACACATCTAGGATGGCATGATGGTGAGTAAATGATGACAGAATTTTCATTTTAGGGTGAACTACTCCTTAAACTAGCTTAGTTTAAGGCTCTGAAGGCAGATGTGAAATGTCAAGAAAACAATATTATTGCCTACAACCGTGAAAGGAAAACTCATCAATGGATGAACCATTAAGATATTCCTCCATGAAATTGCTATGTTGAGTGGAATTCTTTGAACCGATAGAGTACCTGTTTTTTAATTTCCTGTCGAGGGCCATGCAGGGATTCCTTGCAAATTCAATAAGAGCAAAATAACCTTGCGTGATAAACATCAAAGCTGCCACATTCAAAAAGAAGAAACACATGATGAAAACAGAGGGTATGTTTGCATACCTTTTAAACAAAAAAGTGAATTTTTGATGTAACTGATGTTTATATGGAGTAGATGCATTATTGAATATTGGGTGAGGTCATAGATGTTGTATTGGAAAGTTCCTTTATGTGCATACATTTTCAGTATTTTTTGTATAAAATGAACTAAGCACATGCTGCTTATACGAGTACAGTGTGGTCACAGTTGGGGTTTTATCTTCCAGACCCCTGCAACAAACCTTAAATGGTACCAAAACAAAGGTGAAAAATTATGGTTTGTATGGTTTTCCCCTCCTCAACAGATCACATGGAACATAAACCTCAACAGATCACATGGGCCATATACAGTGTATAACCTGATATATTACTGACTACTCTGCTGAAAACAAAATAAAACAGCTTAAACCAGCCTAAGCTGATTTGCTGGTCTTGGCTGAACTAACAGCCTGGTCTGCTTTGCTGGTTGTTGAGGGGTTTTGGGCACTTGTCAGCTGGTTGACCTGCTAAACCTGCCGAACACCAGCTTGGACAGGCTAGAAGACATGAAAGATCAGCAAGACCATCTTAAACCATGCTAAGCTGATTTTCTGGTCTTAGCTGATCTCCAAGCCTGGTCAGTCTGGTCTGTTTGCTGGGTTTAGAGTAGGGATGCACCGATACCACTTTTTCTCTTCCGATCCGTTTCCGATATCGGAAACTCAGTATCCAATCCCAAGCCGATACCAGTGTTGTTTTTTTGCATAGTCTGTTTAGAATATCTTTACATTATTGTGTGGAACTAATTGCGAGTACTCTTTAATATGTAAAGAAACACAAACCTCTAACTACACATTATTTCAATATAAATGTATAGTTTATTAAGAAACACTTTATTATTAACTAGTATACTGGATAATGTAGCAGCAAAATTAACAGTAATTCCAATCTTCAAGTCTTCAGTAAAAAGAAACCATTTTTTTTTTTTTTTTTAAATGTTTCAACTTGCATCTGGACTTTAAAGGATTCAGATCTCTTTTTTGTTCAATTTTGTTGTAAGACATCAGTCCACTTTTCATTCACACAGTTATTTTTTGGAACCCATTCAACTTAAATATTGTTATAAATTGTAAACAAATACTAATGATGACAATAATAATAATAATAATAATAATAATAATAATAATAATAATAATAATAAATTGTTATTATTATTATTATTATTGACTTTTAATTTAAAATACAACAGTAACATATTTAAATCGTGCACCTTTTAAACCCTCACGCTTTTATTTTGACATTCTAAATTCTCCAGGAAGTCCTGTATGTGTCTGTTTGTAGGCAAGTTCACAGTAGTTTAATTCGCTTCTTATTCAAATTCTGGTAAAATGCACATTATAAGTGAACCGAACTATTGAGCATCTACATCTGAGATGCTGTTCTTGAGAAGCGCTCAAATATTGCGCAATGCTGTGAAGGCTAAAAATAGCCGCGATTCATCACCAGCCTGTGCATGAGTTTGTGTCAACAGAGCAGCACCATTCATTAATACGCTGGTGCTGCGCATACTATATATTTACTTATTAAACACAGCCTTTTGTGATTCACAGAGCTATCACACGTCTTCAAGTGGCTTTCAGTAAAATGCACGAGTCATATGAACTGCTTTAATGGTGTCTTTTATGTCATTTTTGGAGCTTGACAGTAACGAACATGACTAACACACAGTATCAAATTTGGATCTGGCTCATCGGACCGATACCCGATCCATCTAAAAGCTTCAGTATTGGAGCCGATACCGATCCAGGTATCGGATCGGTGCATCCCTAGTTTAGAGGGGTTTTGAGCACGAGCTGGGATAAGGCTAGGAAGCAAGCAAAACCAGCTAAAGACTAGCTTGGGAAACTTGCTTGACTAGCTTAACTCAGCCTAAGCTGGTCTACTTTGCAGGTTTTAGAGAGGTTTGGGTACTTGTCAACTTGTCAGGCTTGGGGACCAGCTTGCAGACCAGCTAAACCAGATAAATACCAGCTTGGAGGGGCTAAGAGTCCTGCAAGACCAGCTTAAACCAGGCTGGTATTTCTAGTCTTAGCTGGTCCCCCAGTCTGGTCTGCTTTGCTGGTTTTTGAGGGGTTTTGGGCACTTGTCAGCTGGTCCACCTGCTAAACCAGCCAAACACCAGTTTGGAGAGGCTAGGAGACCTGAAAAACCATGAAGACCAGTTAGACCATCTTAAACCACCCTAAGCTGGTTTTCTGGTCTTAGCTGATATCCAAGCCTGGTCAATCTGGTTTGCTTTGCCGGTTTTAGAGGGGTTTGGGACATTAGCTGGGATGAGGCTAGGAGGCCATCAAGACCAGCTAAAGACCAGCCTGGGGTCATGCTCGGAGACCAGCTATAACAGCTAAATACCAGCTTAGAAAGGCTAGGAGACCAGCTACACCAGCCTAAATTGGTCTTTGTAGTCTTAGCTGATCCCCCAGCCTGGACTTTTTGCTGGTTTTAAGAGGTGTTTGGTGCACTTTTCCACTTAGTTTGGGAGACCAGATGATAGACCAGCTAAACCAGCTAAACACCAGCTTGGCCAGGCTGGGCGACCAGTGAGACCAGCTAAAGACCAATTTAAACCAGTCTAAGCTGGCTTTAAGAGGGGTTTGGGGCACTTGTCAGCTGGTCAGGCTGAAAGACCAGCTGGTAGACCAGCTTAAACCAGCTAAGACTAGCAAAAAAAAAAAGTTTTTTTTTTTTTCAGCAGAGTAAAGGTTCAATTTACTGTTTTTATCAGTTTGATTTGATATTAGAAAGGTAATCAGATCTGTCAGATCCTTTTGGGTCTTTTCTGGAAAGGGGCAGTTCTGGGACTGTTTTTCTAGGGTTGCTTGGCAGGATTTCAACTTCATTAAGAGTGCCTTTTTGTCTCAGGTTATAATAACATGGCATCAGTAAATAATGTTTAGACATTTCCAGCACCTTGTGTTCCACATGTTTAATTCATGAAAAGTTCCTCACTGATAGAACTTTGCAGAGGGACAAAGCTGTTGCTAAGCTCAGGCCTTCGTCCACATAGATATGCGCTTACTCTTTTCTGCCCTACGCTGGAAACTCTCTCAAAATGCAAGACAGTACTTCTGGACAGGCCAGCTTTGTAAAACTGTTTTAGCCTGTTACTAGAAAGCCATCATTACATGTTCTGAGGACTGAAGCCTCTGTATACCATGGATAAAGCAGCAGAAAAGGGAAGCTGGGTCCAACTCTGTGGGCATAAACTTATGTTTTGACCCTTCTCTTCAGTCAAGGTTGAGTTGGCACAGATATAGTTCAGTTTTTCATGAAGACTAAAGGAGCATTCTTGAATCTAAAACAGGCATATGTGTTTTGCACAGTGCCATGTGATGTTCAGTGTTAGCAATTTATAGCATGTGGTGTAAGCAAACTTGTTGCCTTCAAGTCATTCCTGCTGAAAAGACCAGCTTAGATCAATCTGAATCTTTTTTCTAGTCCAGGCTGATGCATGTTGGTTAGTTTTGGTATTGCAAGAAAGTCATTCTTTGTGGCACTCTTTGTATTTATTATTATTATTTTTTTTTTCCATTACTGCTCTGCTTAAGCATTCCACACTAGCATTCAGTTCCATTGATTTTAGGGAGCTGGCAAATATAATGTGTCAGTTATATAATGATGAGTAATCCTGGTTCCAACTACTTCTAAATATTCTTTGGCTAAATATTTTTCAGGTGGCTGAAGTGAAAACATCTACAATAAATGCCCGAAGCCCATTGGAAGAAATTAGGTATGTCAAACACAGTGATGTGTACAGATATTAGCAGGGGCGAAAGGACATGGACAGAGTGTGAAGAGAAATCTGCCATCAGTAGTTGGTGAGTGGGGGTGAGGGTGGCCCAAATAGTTGTTGGGGGGGGTGTTTGTTGTGCTGTATTAAAGACACCTCGACTTAAATCTCCGCGCTCTTAAAGGCACCTCCGCTTAAAGGCACCTTTACATTTGTGAAGGGCACCTTTAGATTTGTGAACAAAAGGGAAACAGATGGTTCAGTTTGTCATAAATTCTACACGTGTTTTGTGCACGTCAGTGGTCAAACATCATGTCAAAAAACAGGTATGTCAAACATCAGCAAAAAATTTCATTAGGTGTCCAAGTAACCGGATAGTTAAAGCAAATCATTTCTAAAACAAATCCACTCAAAAAACCCAAATCAATATCATCACCAACTTGCTGTATGATGGCTCTCTGCATTTAACCATATTTCTTGTGCCATGAGACTCAGATATGACTGTAAAAAAGTCTCCTACCTGATGCAGTGAATCGAGATCACTTTGTGAACTCTTTGTGAGTAGTGTTAATACATATGTCCGTTTTGGAGAACTGACAATCCTGAGTAAATTAACAATTGTTCCACATTTTCAAACCTTTCTAATGAGGGACTTCACTTTGCTTTGAAGTATATGCAAAAGCCTTCTATATTACTTCTAATACCCATGCCATGACTAGTATATTCAAGAATCTTGTGTTAGAATGGCCTGGCAAAGTCTAAATGAACAAAATTGCCATGTCAGACACGTGTATTTACTCTGAAATCAAATGT